>NW_026623749.1:183271-191767 GCF_030028575.1 Malurus melanocephalus | reverse complement strand
GTTTCATAGGACAAGTGTTTAATTCTGGATGTGGTTTTAGAATCAGCCCAAAGAATTTTTAGCATGAGAAAAACTGGGACCAGAGTAAAAGACAAAGCAAYGGAAACAAAGAAGACAAAATGACTAAAAAAACCCAGGAACTGTGTTTAAAGCTACCCCAGTAAGTGTATTTAAGAATATCCATAGCTAAGCAAAACTATTTTTTTGTATATGATTATCTTTTATTTCAGGAACTCAACTTACACCAAATGTCAGATAATCAGGTTTACACTAACAAAGGATAATTTCTTGCCCTTTCAGATGAATTTTAAAGTATCACTCAGTAAAAATTTCTATAGTAATTTCTATACAGCGTTTCCAAATTAGCTTACACTCACTGTCCACAAATTTTATTGCAATAAAAAAGGACAGGGTGTAAGTCTATAATATGCTCATGCATAATTTTCCAAGGGATATCACTAATATTACATGTTAAATCTGAACATGACATTTTATTTATGAAGCGGGAGATTCGTGATAATTATCATCTCTATATTCAACAATTGTGTTACCATGCATTATGGGATGTGGCTAGTGCTTGCAGCTGTGTATTTGATAAAACAGAAATCTGCATTTTTACTGATATAAATAACAGTTTTACTGCCCACACAACAATGATATTTATCATGATTTGTTCATCTGAGCCAATCAAAGTCTCATCTGTGYCATCATAAAAGCAAAACAACAATAATCAATTATCAAACCCCATTAAAAGTGAAAATGAGGATTAATTTAATGTTACAGCAGCCTCTCTGGCTCTCATATTGTTAATCATGTTTTATAAACAGCCATCAAATTCATGGTCCAGTRTGGATGTGGAAACCTCCTCACAAAATATTCAGTGTGCTCATTAATTCCTTTACTTCTGCTCTAAATATAGAGACATGTCCAAATGTAGAAATCTGGAAAATCCTGGGATAAAATACTAATTTGAGTTAATGAACTAATGCACTGTTTATTCCTCCACAGCTTAAAAGTGTGGGTGGCATAATTGTGCTTCTGTAGATAGGAATGTTTGTTTTTAACTAAAGATTCTCAAAGGGATCATAACACTTTTCCTCTTAYGTCTTTTCACCACACCGAGCAGTGTGAATTCCTGATATAACCACCTGTGAGCTCAAATGGCTTCTTCCCAATCTTTCCATGCCCAAATCATCAAGAAGGCATTCTACAGAATGGGAAGGCCGAGTCACTTGCTGATTCCAGGTTGGAAGAACTATTACACAGAGAAGAAAATATGTCACTACTACCAGATAAAACATAGRGATGGTGAAGGGAAGAAATGTCTCAAAAAACTATTTTTTACTTGCTCTTTTCAATTTACCAGGAATAAAACAAGGACAGAATTTTTCTCTCCTATTGGAATTAAAACTTAATGAGAATTTAAAGCCTTCTTCTTCTCCCTCTGACATTTTTTTATGATATATATCTCTTTGTGGCCCCTAAGTTCCAAGTCAGTGCACCTCCTTTGCCTATGGCTTTTCCAGAGACAGCCTTCAACAACCTGCATAAAAGAAAATGGAGTGCAGATGACAGTCACTCATGAAATTAGTACTAGATTTTTACTTCAAAGCACACAAAAATTCTTTGATTTTGGTGTGCATCTTGATGCAGCCATTCCTGTCCAGCTGGATGCCATTAAGAATCACAACCAGATTGCCTCAGGGCATCCTGACAGTGGGTATTTAAAAACTCATTATGACAAACCTTTAGTGCAACTGAGTTTRTGGAATTAAATTAAGAAGGAAAACGGCTCACTTCCAAATTAAAATAGCAGAAAAAAGAGCTTACTTTGAAATTGTTCCAAAGAAGTTTATACAAGGCCATTTGACTCTTCTTTTTTTAAAATTATTTTTATTTTTATTTTTGTTTTACCATTTTGGGCAGTTGGTGGGGAGAGCAAAGGGAAGGAAAAGGAGGAGGTAAAAAACAAAAGTAGCAAAATGAACATGTTATTTTGTAGGTTAGAAATAGCATTAGAATTCAAAGAAAAAATGCTCAAATTTGGCTATTTAATTTTTAAAATACCTGGCTACAAATTTCAAATTTATAACAGTATTACAAAATAACCATAAATCTATAATTAATTAGTAAAAATTTYTTTAAATTAAAAAAGAAATAGTMAATTATTCTTTTCATKAAACAATTGCAGAAGCCATGGTCATATGCTGCTTTACGAGCTTCCTCCTAGGCAAGATATATTAGAYAATTTTTGGATAAAAGACAAGTCAGTAGCAAACAGAAAGATGTGGTGGAGTCACAAAATCAAATTTTATGAATGCAAGATGTGAATTTCTAATACTGGCAATTTGATCTCATTTTCTCCTATAATATTTTTGGATAAGATGGATGGAAGAGGAAAGTACAGGCTCATCTCTAGAACTGAGACAATATAAACACAATTACATATGAAAACAAATGAAGATCTAAACAGGAATTGATAAAAGCTGCACTTCTTTGTTATCAGAAGTTCCCCTCATTCCACTTTCTAATGATAGGAAGAGATCTCTTCAGAGCATCTTCTTCATCCTCACCCTTCTTGATTTTATATTTCATGTCACTTGATGATCTTTATCACAGAGTTTTCTACTTATTAACAGGCAGTCTAAAACTTTTGTTTTTAATAAACAAATGAATTCACAGTAAATAGCTTGTAAAGATAAACTTCATTGCCACAGTCTGCATGTGGAGAAATAGGAGGGTGAGATGTAATATTTGCTGTATGATACATCAGGGGAAAATWATGATGCTCAATTTATGCTCTGGAATTTTGAATAGACTCTGTTAAGTACTGAAGGAAGCTATTAGGCCAATAAATTGAAAATAAAAATAACCATGAAAAACATGAAAGGATAAAATACCAACAAACCACTGAGCTTTACAATGTAATCAAATGAAACTTTGTTTATTTTAACTCTGATATTTAGCATTTCATGTTAAGTCCTCCATGCTTACTTGAAAATTATATATTTATTCTAAAGTATATGCAAAAATTGAGCATGTCCACCATTATTTGTGAGAAAATATTAAATTAATTTTTTATGATGGCTAAAAATAGTTAATAWTATGAAACTGAACTGGCACTGTTTGAAAATTTTGTTAGCAATRTCATTGAAATATATTTCAATTAAACATAACAGGTTGCATCTCATTCACAATATGAAATTTCTTTACTTTTCATTATGAGTCTCTGTGTGAAAGGAAGTGTGTTTAGGTGACTAATTTCAGAAGCTGCATAACTGGTTTTTAAKTTCATTCAACTCATTCAGTACATGAACAAAAAAAAAAAAAAATTAATTCCTCGGTATCTAAAACTGAAGAATGGAAACTCTTCGATAAGCTTGAATATGAAACTGGTGTATGTCCTGCCACAGACACAAACTTCAGTTCTGTTAGYTATAACATAGAAAAGGATGTGGAAAATATGAAATATTAAATATTCATTTTACATTTTCAAACACATTTTTGAGTATTGTCTTTCATCATTTTCAAAGTGAAACTTACTCAACGTACCTTCTTCCACATCCTGACTTGCACATAAATAGCAATACAAGGTGCAAACAAAAGAAACAATTTAAAATTAATGGTCAAATACAAGCTTTGAGTATATCCTCTCTTTTCCTCTTTTCAGTATAACTATCTTTCCCATCTTTAAAAATCATCTGTACATCTCCTGCTTTAAGTATTTCCTAACAGTTCGTGCCCCCTATTTTTACTGTGGCCTCAAGCCGAGACAATTCCTCGCCTACTCAGTTCTCCAGCATGTTGMAGTGTCAAGCAAAAATTTGGGGTTATAGACAAAGAAATTAAATGGAGATGATCATTAAGTGAGATAGTCCTTTGTAATGACATGTCAATTTTTTATACTGTGCTGTACAGCAGTCTAATAAATACATAATTTTAACATATTTTATACAGCCTCCATTAAAAAAGTAGAAAAAAAAATCAGTATTTGTTTATTTATCATTTAAAAAAAAAAAAAAAACAAACAACCCAGTGTATCCCATTTAAACTATGCTTTATGAAATAAAGTCTTTATGCTTGCTGATTGTTTCCATATATTTGTTTAAGAGGTTTTTCTTTTTGGGTTTTTTTGTTTGTTTGTTTGTTTTAATTATTATTATTTGAGTGTACTGCTCTGGGTGTTCAAAGGGTATGTATAGCTTTCATAGATGGAGACAAGGAGCAGTGAAGCATAGAGAGAAAGCAGGAGAGATTCTCACATGACTAACTCTGCTCTGCTTTTCATTTCATGTGAAACATCCCATGATAACCAAGAGCTGCAGAACATGCACATCCATATTTCACTTTTGACAACATCACTATTTTGATCAGGCAGCAGAATATTTAAATACATTCAAGGAACTGGGTCCCTGGTGACCTGTGGGGAGGTGTCAGCACGCCTGCTGTTTATTGGCATAAGAGACACAGCTGAGTAAATACAATCTGCTGTTTTCAGAAAAGAAAAAAAGCAGGAGGACAGACAAGAATGTTTGGCACTTGGGACATGTATTAGGTCTAAACCAGAGAGACTGTCATATGTTTAAAGAGAATAAAATCAGATATTGGTATTAATGATGGCAGAAATAAGTAACTAATGAATAGCTAACTTGATTCAAGCCATGAGATCTCAAGGCTTTGGATGTCTCATTACAAACAGAGWARARGACATGWAATTYCTTTTATTTTGACTGAAAYTAGTTCCCCAATACACYATTTTTAGACACAAAATAAATAAAYAGTKAAAMATCTGCAATACATRCAGGATRAGACCCTTRCTTCWGRCTCTTTCAGGGGTCACAATTAATTTTGAAGCCACTTGTTTTCTCCTTAGAGTGTTAAAAGCATTTTGTTGAGACCAAAGCAAGAATTGCTTCAGCACAGCAAAATATGGCTACTGCCCCAAGGAGCCTGTCATCTAATTTATCAAAAGATACAGCAAGTGAGAGGGAAACCAGTAATAGCAACAGTATAAAAGAAGGTGAGAAATAATGATAAGAACAGGTAAAAGTTAGAATCAATGACAATAATATGAATTATATCTCAGAAGGTAATAATTTGTTATGAACTAGAATTTGCTTCAGCTGCAAATAGAAAAGTAATGAATGTCAAGCACTGTTTTCCATCTGTGTAACATCATTGTACATCTCTTTCTCTTCTTATGGACCACAGCTTGAGCACTGAAGCAGCAACTTCATCTTCTGCCAAAATGACTTGACACAGTCTAGTAAAAAAAACTAATTTTCAGGGATAGTGAAGTAATAATGCAAGTGTTCCTACATTTCTGCAATCAAATATGACRAAATCCATTGTCTTTGCTGGAAATGTCCTTTATCATCCTTTGCCAGACTCCTGAGAAGGAGACCTTACATAGTTAGAGACATATTCTGTCTCGTTTGAAGGAATTCCTCAACCATTTCTCATCTCTGTTATCAGTCTTTCTTGCTATCTGCATTCTCAGATCATTGCCAATACAAAGGMAATTTCCTGAATTTGGATCATTTTGCTTTTTTCATATCATTCACCCATATTATTGTCTCCTTATTTTACAATGCAGCTGAATGACAAAGAGCAGAAGAGTTAAACTCAACCCCTAGGAAAGGAAATCTTGATCTTCAAGGAGTTCACCAATGGAAGTCCACCAGTTTTTGTGGATGGATTACATGATATAAAAACCTTACAGCTGGCCTTGCACACCTACAGATACCTGCAGTTTTTCCATTACCTTGTTTAGATTGGCAGGGAAAGGGGATGCCACAGCCTTCACAATTTCTCTTCTCTGAAAGTCAGTGATTAGCCAATTAGACTGAAACTGGAAGGGCACATTTCTGTCTGGCAATTCCAAATAAGAGTCTGATCCTGATGCTTGCACAGTTTTTCAGAAAAGCTGGCAGAGGAGGAGTACAAATGACAATGATCACCTGCTTTCACAGAACAATATCTTCTGGGTTGTGCAAGTCAGGCCCAAATCTTTGATGATTTTCAGCTGGAATTCTTTAGATGGAAAGTATCTCAGGGAGTCATAGAAAAATGAATAGCTAAAAATCAAAGAAAAATTAGTAAGCAAACATCTAAGCTGACCAAATACATCAAGGTAGAAAACCTCAGAGGCTCTAAGAATTTGAAATAAGTTTATGGTGCTAAGAATTTGAAATAAGGTTATAAGTTTATGCTTTCTAATACATGATGAAATGGAGTACTTATATTAATTGTTGTGTTAATACTGTATTTCAGGTATAGACAGGGATTGAATTTGGAATGATGACCACCATGGATATTTTTTTGTCCTTTGTTCATGAAATAAGAACCCTAATTCTAGAATATTTTTAGGGGCTTCAGTCATGAACATATTTCTCAATTTTATTAATGGTAAAAAAGTACACTGACTTACAGAAATTTATTATAACTATATGTTAGAAAAATAGTTCATAAACAAGGCACACACATGGATCAAAGAGAAGTGAGGTGAAGAGTATATTACAGCGTTATGCAGTCAACAGCAGAGCAAACCAGTTCCAGGACTAAACTACCATTCAGTGGTCCAAGTCAGCACCTTCAGTGCAGTTAAAGTGCAAATGTATCTTTTCTACTGTGTTTCCTTGTTTTGTCTTCTTAACATGGGTTATGCATACATAAAGCTTTCTGGAAAAAATAGGTTAACTATTGCACTTTCAATAAAGCATTTTCAAAAGTCTTACATCTTTTCTGCCTCTGATTGAGTCCAGTTTACATGGCACAGAAAAAATTTTTTCATAGCTGATAAGACAAAGGTTACTTTCACTAAATGGTGACTAAACAACATCTGCTTGMTTATCCAGCAAATCTTTTTCAGGATGGCGACAATTGTTCCAGAGTTTTTTTTAAATTCTGATTTTCATATAAAAAGTTTAGGAGTCAGAACTGAAAAATAAACTTATGGTAGCAAAGATAATCCATCCTATCCAGCCTGTGATAAAGAGATTGTGAAATTCTCTGCTATACAAGTTTCTGCTGCTTCCTGCAGGCTTAGCCTTTTCCCTAATGTTCATCTGTTAAATTTAATAAAGCATTGAAGTCTTGGTATTGTAATATTTTTTATTATAAATCATACAGAATCTCAAATACGTCTTTTTCCTCCATCTCGCCAACATCCCACACCCTTTTATGTTCCACAGTTTTGCTTCAGTTGCTGTTTTTTTCTGGATTTATTCATGTTTCTGACTGCCCACTCTTATCTTTGCTACAGCCCTAGTCACCTGCCAAATCACACTGAGGAATTGGAACGAACACAAGTGATCAACCTGAAATCTCTCCTCCTCTGAGATGTTTTCAATAAGTATTTTTTTCCACGTGGCCTACAGTCTAATGTTTTTCAAGTCTAATTTCAGCTTTTGTAGTATTGCTCAGCAAAAACAGCTCAAACTATTTCTGAAAGGGAATAAGAAACATCTGTCGAAATTGTAGTCGGTAGAACAATACTTTTGCAGCTCAGGATTGATTTGTCTTTGGTTTGTAACATGTCTCTGCAGGAAATGTGAGAAAATAACCTATCTTAGACTGAGTTAATAACTTCTTTTCTGGGTTTTTTTTGTTGGGTTTTTTTTGTTTGTGTTTTTGTTTGGTTTTTGTTTTTTGGGGTTTTTTTGGTTTTTTTTTTTTCTGGGTTTTTTGGGTTTTTGTATTTGGGTTTTTTTTTTGTTGTTGTTGGTTTTTTTTTTTGGTTTTGGGTTTTTTTTTGTTTTTTTTTTTTTTTTTGTTTTTTTTTTTTTTTTAATGAAATTTCAGTTTTCCTATCCCACCTGACAAAATGAGAAAGGATAGCTGGAGGATAGAAGTAAACATATTGTTCAAGACAGGAAAAATGTAATGGAGTCCTGTTCTGGCAAAAGAACTGTTTTGTTGACAGCAAATATTACCCTCTTTGAAAAACACTGACTAGCAAGATAACAGAAATAAAACTACTTTGGGCTACTTGTTATTTAAATGTTGTGTCCTACTTTTTTTTCTAACCGTTTCATAGGAAATCCCAGACTTTCCTGCATGGGAAGGAATCTCTCTTCTTTCACCTATCCTTGGTTTATTGAGCTTTTGACACTGGAGTTCACCACTGCATCCTGCAACACAGCAACACAAAAAAACATGCTTTGCATATTCAGACATCACAAGTTTGTGTTCTCCACTGGGAGGAATAAGCAAGGAGAAAGAATAAATAAGTAATTATGAAAAAGGAATCGGGATTACAGGTAAGTTGAAGCTTTATGGAATGAGCTCTTTAAAAAGTTGCAGAAAAAACATTTGTGTGGAGGTGGAATAACTACACACCAAGCCGGGAGAAACTGTCTGGTATTCTGAAGAGACTAAGGAAAATTTCAGCTAAGGAGATGCATGGAAAGACTGCAAAGATTCCCTGAAAAAAGTGGCAATGGAAAGATTTCATGCAAAGGATTTGAAGAGGGAGAAATGAAAAGAGAGTGATCA
>NW_026623749.1:151116-182175 GCF_030028575.1 Malurus melanocephalus | reverse complement strand
CAGCATTATAAATTCCAAGTGTACCCTGTGCTGTGCACGGCCAGCTGTAGCAGGAAAACTGCTTCTGCCAATGTTGCACACTGGTCTTTGGTGCAGTGTCACAGCATCACTGTGCCTCCCTCTCCTCCTCTCTCTGCCATTTTTGCTGCAGCCCCCTCATCTGCCTGCTTCCTGACATTCCCTGCTCTCTCTAAATGGCTTCAGCTGAGGGAATATGCATAGTTTTCTGTTTGTTTACATGTGCTAAACRCTTCATAGGCACAGTTGCCCCTCAGCACAATTCTCAAACAACCTTAGTACTTGAGCTACCTGTTAGTGTAGAGATCATTTTCACTGCTTATTGGGGAAAAAAAAAACCCTAAAACAAAAACAGGAAAACCCACAACAACTTTATATTAAACCATAATATTTTGAGCAAGTGTTACAATGGGGAAAACTCTACCTATGAAAGCATGTAGGAGGGATAGAATTTACCCATTGTTTTCAATAGTTAGAAGGAAATGATTCTGCTATCTTTTTCTGCTGTAGAGATATACAGAAAAAAAGATTATGCATAACCCAGCACAGCCTTGAAACAACTGATATTTATAAATTCTAATTTCATCCATGCCTGGATAAATGCAAAAGGAATTTTCTGCCATATTATAATCCTAAATAGGAATTTGAGCTGAGCCTTATTCAAATGAGATGAAGAATACCACATACTCATTTTGTCTCAAAATTTCTCATCATCTTATTCATGGCCATACTTAAAAAAAAAAAAAAAATAGCATGTATTGATATTGTAACTTGAGAAATAAATAATGGAAATTAGTGTGACTGACAAGGTTTGTTTCTTGGCTTTGTCTCAGCATTGGTCCATCAGGTTTGTGCTACTTTGTCTATGGATTACCTTTTTTTCTTTATTATCCCATTTGACAAGGCCCTCAATAAGATAATCTTACTGAAATAAACTTTTCCACATCCTGCACCTAGCAAAGGAATGAAAGGTCTGTGGTGCCTGGGCTGGCACTGTCCTCTGGCACCCCAACATCACCATGGAATATGTTGCCCAATTTGACTGTAAAGAATCAAAAATTTGATCAGGGAAAGGAACACAAAGATAAATGGGATCTATGTGAAGAAATCTTCTGAAAGAGAAAGGAAAAGAGCAGGGAACTGATGGGTAGGAACTGAGGCTGTAGGGGAAGAAAGCTGACATTGGGACTAAGAATTGGGGGAATGTTGGAGTCAATGCAATAAGTTGTAACCTTCTGATTGCAGTGAGAATCCCTCCAGATTYCCATGTGAAACCTGGTGCTCCAGCGTCCTCCATCAGCAGGGAAGATTCACGAATCCATCCAGCATCTACAGTTTATGACTGCCAAAGGATCGACACAGAGGATGAAGCTGCCAGCTCGACATCTGCTCTGATAGTTCAAAGACCAGGGCCTGCTTTAGGGATTTAAAGACTCCAGCAGTGTTGATGAGATGGCTGTGATATGAGGGAATACTTTTCTCTTCCTTGTTTGAATATATATCAAAAATGTGCACATTATATTTTTTACAGTTTAAATTTAATAATTAAAGTTATTTGGTGTTAATGTAGCCAGTAAACATAAATATAGTGAAGCCTTCTTTCCCAACCACACATACAAGTTTACTCAAATATCTGCAGAAAATTGATTTTAATGTGACAGAAAAACTGMGATAATGTCCACAACTAAAATTTAATCTCATTGAACATATCTGTTATTAAACTACATGRTGTCATCAACTGATATCTCATTCTTCACTTCAGAGAATCACTCTTATTCCCACCATGCAATTCCACATTGCATATTGATATCTATCTTTATACCATATTTTTTTGTTGAATGTATTGGAAAGGGAAGGAGCTTTGGAAAAGGGAAGAAGAAGCTTCAGAAGTAAAAACAAGGCAGCTGTGTCCGCACTGCAGATYTGGATTAGATGTTAGCCTTTTCCTTGGCAGCCCTGTGAAAAAGTTTTATTACAAAATTTGTAATGACTTTTTAAAGGCTAGTTTTTAATCTTTGTTTTGGAGGTTTTTCCACTACAAGTCAGGTTCATAACTATTTAGAAGAAACAGAGAATTCAACAGGGTCCATATCTTGAGTTTGTGCTGAATTACCCTGTGCCAAGCACACTGAAGAATAAGAGGTTACAGACACCCCAAACTGGGCACCCAAATCTAATGAATATATTTAAGCTTAATTTCTCTCTATGGCCATTACCCATCTGTAAAATGAAGATAATAAAATCCTTTAACCTTATGAGGATTTTGTGAATATAAAGTAATGTCTGACATTATATTAATGAGTTCCATTTAGAAAATAGCACAGTAAAAATCAATAATTTCTGCTTAAATAATGCAGTCTGAATAGTTTAAAGCCAATAAGGCATGTCCACATACTGAACAAGGACAAGAGAACAAAATACTGAATACTTCTAATTAAGGAAGTACCATCTCTGACTGATGGAGCCAGGGATCCCATATTAAAAAAATACTCTGTGATGTAATTAAARACCATTATAATGCATATGTCCAATCCAGCCAAATGAAGGCTGCATGGAGAATCGTGGGGAATTTTAATTTTAATGTTTTCTAATTTGAGTGCTTGACTTGTGACCTTATTTTTTTTTTTTTAATATAATGTTCTGGATATAATAATAATAATTAATTGAGTAGGAAGAGAGAAATTAAAGAGCTATGCAAGATTTTCATTTGTGACCTGAAAAGCAATGGGCCTAGGCAAGAAAGAAGAGTGTCTTGAAGCTGGCTGACATTCAGAGACACTGATGAGACAGTACTATTGCTGTGAAGAGATATCCAAAGGGACAAGTGTAACACAAAGAGCTCCTCAGTCCCCTGATTTTAAGTGTATATGACAATGACATATGAATACATACTATTTTTTTCTCTCCAACAACTTCACATTTGGTCAGACTCCTGATGGTCTCTTTGAAAGTGAACAAAGTTTACTCATATCTCATAAACTTGCAGATTTTTTTTCATATCACCACAAAAATGTGATCTGCAAAAAAAGGAGGTAAAATGAGGATCAATAGAAGCCATTTTTAGGGGCTGCTATTTTTCCAGTAACATAGAAAGTTAAATCATTTTATTTTTAAACTGTGTTATATTTTTCAAGGCAATAAGCTATTACTTTGTGGGACAAAACAAAATGAAAGCTCCAGTTATTCTACTCCATGTTGCTTAAAATTAAGATGAAGCTTTAAGCAGAAGCAGATATTTAACCAAAGAGTTTCAAAGCTATTCCTCAAACGTGCCTGGTATTTACAATACTTTCTATATTTCTAGCACCTTCAAGTGCCAACAGCATATTATTTTTTCCACTTGTTTCAGAACAGTAGTGCATATATTAACTAAGGATCAAGCCGAATGCTGATTCCTGGCACAGCACCATTAGCTCCAGACAAACTGGGTAGATCTTAGAGCTTAGTAAACAAAAGGCTGTGGCACATCTGCTCTCCAAGCACAGTCAGCACACGACTGGCTGTGTGAGCAGTTGTGTCAAGACTAACACAGTGGTGCTGCACATTTCATGAAGAGAAGCCTGTAGTGCTCTTTGAGGTACAAAATCTGCTCAAAACTTCTCTATTCCCTGCTCTGCATCCCTCACCCACCTGCCTGGGTCCCCCAAAGTTCAGGAAAGGGCTGTTTCTTTCTACTGTGGCACGTGATTATGCCACCTTACAACTCACACAAATAAAAAACATGGACTGAGAAATGCAGCACCATCAGACCAAGCTGTTTCATTAACCACAGTCATTCATCCTTTTATGAATTCTCTGCACCAAAATACACCCAGATTCTTGTGCAGTAAATCTAACCCAGGAGCAAAACTGGGACAAACCTTACAGAATGAAAGCCACTTACCTGTTGGATCTGGCTGAAGGAGAACCCAGATTAGGACTGGGGGGAATTCATTCTAGCCAGGCAAAAATTCAGCTCCAAGAAACACCTAAAATGTAATGTCCATGTTTGAATTRACGTCAGTTCACAACAGGTATTATTACCTAACCATTCTCTGTCCCAAGATTAAGGATAATCTAAGTGTCTGTTAATATAAACAGATACTGCTGAGAGAGGAGGATTCCCTAAAGAACWGACAGCACATCCTGAAGAGAATATTGGATTTGAACATCCACATCTCCACTGGTTCTAGAGGCTGGGAAAGAGGGCGTGGGAAATATCCCAAATATTACAGAAATAATCCAGGGGACATTAAGACCCCTATGTAATTATAYGCTTACCTGTGTCAATGTAAACATAAATTTAGGTCTTGTGGCTTTGGATAAAGTTAATATCCAAAMGATATCTCAAATGTCCTCCAAGTAGTTAAATATTAGCAAGATGTTTAATGTTTCTATTCCAGGAAAAAGGGCAGATCAGCTTTCAAACCTCAGCAGTCATGAGCAGTTTAGAAGGTTCTTGTATAGTAATTATTGCAGTGAAATCCTTAGCAGTCATGTCCTCAAGAAAAAATCATCATACTCTCACAGAACCAAACTCTTGTTATTTTGACTTCTGCCAAACAAATTCCATGTTGATCCATGTGAGATACAAAAAGGCAATAATTCAGGAATTGCTAAGGATAGCTGTACTGCAATTAGATTCACTTTGGTTTAGTAGATCATATTGAGTGATTTTGACTTTACATTGCATGAAAGAAAATTACAGAAGACTTAAGTTGCTTAATTAATATTTTCACCTAATCTGATTCTCTTCACGAGCAGTGTGAACCAGGTGGAAAACGACTGACTAAAATCCAGAGCATTTGGAGAGATAATCCTGGTTTTGCTAAAAACTCCCTGAATAGCCTAAGCACTTTTCTTAATCTTTTTAATGCTCAGCCTCCCCATCATTTAAAAGATACCAGAATACTTACTCACCTGCCTTTTACACTGCAATAAGGTTTTAAAAACACAATGTTACAGCATAAMAATTCCTTTCAAATTTCTGTAATGCTCAGGAATACCTTTCTTTTTTTCTCTAATGATACAAATTATCTCACAACAGACGTTCTAGTCTATGAATAACTCAAGAACACCTCGTTTTATTTAAGTGAAATCAAGAAGTTGACATCAAAGTCACATAATAGAGTTTGTGAGTTAAATATTAGCACAATTGAAACTATCAGAAAAGTGAGAGGAATACAATTTTCAGAGATTTTTAAAGCCAAAAGCACACAATAAACTGCAGGCAGTTTTTAAATCTTTTAAATCTTGGGGCAACCACGTGAAGTGCTACCCAGTCTTCAAACACAAAATTTGCATCTGCACATTTGTTTCTTGCCGTCTTTTAAGAGGCTTCTTGCTTTTTAAGAGGAAAATATCTTTATAAAGATATAATGTAAAAATTTTGTCATGCCTGATGATTAATTGAAATTGCAATAATTAGGAACACAATCATGTAGCATGAAAACCAACTAAAAAGATATAGCTCTAAAACCTGAAAAAAGGGACAATGATTTTGACATTTGTGTGAGGATATCAAAATTTGTTTTAACATTGAAAATCTTTTAATAAGAAATTAATAGCATATTTGTGACATTTATAACTGATATCAGGTTGCAAAGCTCTGTAATCATTACTGAAGATGAAAAAAAACTTTAAAAAGTGATTTAGTCAGATTGGAAACCTGGGCAGATAGAGAAATGAGAATTTCTTATGAGATGGTGCACCCACCATTCCCCAATTCCAGGAAGAYATTTTTTAGAAATAGTGATATATTAAATGTCAGATGTGGTTTGAATAAGATTGGATCCTAATACCACTAGTTGTTTCCATTTGCTTTTTCTCCCGTTTATCACTCTGATGCATTCACAAAGGCTTATTTTAGCAGAAACCAAAAAAAAAAAAAAAAAAAAAAAAAAAAAAAAAAAAACAAAAACAACCAGACCACAATACAAAAAAAAAACAAAAAAACAAGCCAAACCAAAAATCTCCACAAAATGTCCTTCATTATGGTTCCAGCATTTAAACTTGGTCATCGAAGATGACTATATCAGGCTAGCAAAATCACTTTTCATACCTTTGATCATCATCTTCTTCAAGAATGATACTTATCTAACTTTTACTGGTTACAAAATCCACTCCATTATACTCATGTCAAAATTCGTCAAGAAACATGATGAAACAATTACATTATTGGAATTTAATTTTGCACTTATTTGCCACAGTTCATTGTATCAATGAAAATACATACTACCTTATCAAAAGTATAATTCCTCATTTTCCCTCTTCTAATAAATTAGGGTCCTATATATTTTTTTTTAAAAAAAATGCATATATTATTCAATTAATCTGTAGCAAACTACTTGGATATCTATTTCCTTTACTAAAAATTAAATTTTACCGGGTCACTAAGTAAATTAATAGTCATCTCTGAAAATAACAATGGGATCCAAATTAGAAATGCAAATGATCAAAACTAACTAGATGTAGGCTGGATATTTTCTAAGGTCTTATTTGCACAATAAAATCAGATTGTGTATATTGGGCTGACAAGCCCAAATGGAGCTGTTCAGAGTCTTGCCCTAAATGTGTCTTTTCCATGCTGTGGGAATCTACACCTTAAATAATGGTATATAACACCGGTAACAGCATAACACAGTGTGAAGTGTTGGTCTTTCCACTCAATTGTATGCTTTCTGGCTCCCATTTTGAAGATCTTTTAAAGATACTTTCATTTTCAAAACAACAGTAACTTATCAACAGTCAATTACATATTTTGTGCTTACCTTTGACCAGTGTTTTGGACTTTATTGACAAAATTTTCTCTTCAGCAAAGCTGGTGATCAATTAAAGATTTGTTGCCTAACRGCAACAAAACCGATTGTTTTCCAGCCTAATTTCTAAAATGTCAGAGGCACATTTGAAAGACATTAACTGAATTACTATTGTATAGAGGGTGCTGAGAGATTAATGCAATGTCAAGACAAGGCAATAAGCTCCATGCTGTTGATTGGTTTTCTCAGTACCTTACAAGAATTTTGACTTTTGTAAGGTATAACACTTAGAAMAATTATTGTTTTGTTTTTATCAACTTTTTTAATCAAAAAGCATACTTTTTTCATTAGGTATGCTGAACTTTGATACAACAAACATCAAAGAAACAAGGAACAGTTGACTTCATTGTCATGACACTTTAATTTCACAATCTGCACCATATGTCTTTAAGATCCTTTCACTTTACATACCCCTAAGATGGTAGGTTTGTTTCAAAGAAGTTTTTCCTTTGGATTTTTTTTCTGGATTTTAGCAGAAATTCTTTTCCTTATTCATCTTTTTTTCCAGTGATATAAATATATCCTCAAATTCCTATTTCATTCACTGCCATAAAATTATCTCTTCACATATGGTTTCATCATACATTACTTATCTCAAGACAGATAATTTGTCAGGAAAGAATAATCAGTAACAGAATACTGCTAACACAACACTGTTGTATGTCCCCACCTGAAGAGTTGTGCAATTTGTCATAAAAGCAGATAGACTACAAAAAGTGATCTCCAGTTTTGTCCCACATTCTTTAAACTATAGACAAAATATTTTCAACTTTTCAAAGTTATCATGTTATTTTATAGTAACTGCCAGAAATATCATTTGGATGCAAAAAGGATTGCACCTGATTGGACATGCTGGACTGAACAGAAATGTCTTTCAAAAATGAAAGTTTTCAATGAATTTATATTTATATGCTGTATCTGGATACCATTGTTGTACACAATCAGGTAGTCAAAATATCATTCACTATTAAGAAGTCTGCTGTGTTTATGCTGAGTTTCAGATTTGATTTTTTTCCATAAAAAWTCCTGAATACACTGATTCAGTAGAGAAATAATGTTATTTACTTAGGTTTTTAAATGCAGATTTAATGCCTGGATTGTGCTGGATTCAATTACATTGTATGATTTTTTTTTCCCATCTGAATAGACATAGCTACAATAAAAATCTCACTTACAGGAATATTTCCTAAAACATTTATTTGAAATTTATTTTATGTAATATTATTTTGTATAAATTTAAATCAAAATAGATATGGATCCATCAAAAGAGTATTTTAAAGAAACAGGATTTGTTTATTACTTTTCACTAGATTAGGAAGATGACACTGAGGAAAAACTAAATCCCCATCTTCTGAAATATTCCYGTGGTTGATTAAAACAATTTTTGACAATTGCTCTATTGAGGGTAACTTTCATGAAAGAAAGCAAGCCTAGTAATTCTCCAGTTCAAGCTCTTGCCAAGACCATTTCTACCTTTTACAGACCCAATAATCCCAAACTCAATAAATCTCAGTACCACAAACAGSATTGGAGGGTACCACCTGCCTTCAAGACTGATTCAAGACTCTCACTTCATCAGGAGACTATTTCATCTCATTAACAAGGGTTCTATATCCAAGGTCGMTGGTTAATAACAGTCCTTACAGATTACATTAACTAAAAACACAGCAGTTTAGTCTTCTGTTAGTCTAGGAAAAGAAAAGGGCACTGTGATTTATGGAATTAAGGACTGAACAGAGGTTAACTCAAGATCTTGATTCTAAAGCTTTTTACGAGAAATGGTGTCACATTCTTTCAATTTTTTTCCCATGTGATTATAATTTTACCAATAAGACACTTTTGAATAACTAGCACTATGAATCCCCTTTTAGCTCTGGTCTCTCGAAAAAATTACTATGAACTTCTGGGAAAAAATCAAGTAGATACAATGTAGTGATGCCTTTACAATATCACCTTTTTTACATTTACAACAGTACTTCTTCCTCAATAATTTAGCCTGGTAACCAAAACCTTGATGTTCTTTAAATTCTGTGGTAAAGACCTTCCTGTTAGTGTAACTTCATCAAAACTCTCATACTGTTAAGAAGCTAGACAAACTATTGAAAACGCTTTAATCATGAGCATTGTGGGGGTTTTTCTGAAGTCTTGGCTGTTAGAATAAGACTGTCTTAAAAACCTTATAGTATTCAGAGTTTTGAAGAAATATATAAAGATATTGGACAAATGAATCATGTATTTCTTATGGTTATTATCAAGTTAATTSGTTGTCCAAAATCATGATTAATCTTTAATATCTGGTTTCAGATATCATATATTGATCTATTGATCACAATACCATATATTGATCATCTATCAAAGACACAACCAACTAACTCCACAAAAGTGAAAGGATATGTGTGCTGAAGGAAGTACAGTGTGATTGCTTTAAAAAGGGATTACACAGGTTCATTTCAATGCCTTGTCTAGAAATTTCTGGCATGTCCTTTATTCAACAACCAAGACAAGGTTAAAAAAAATCACTTCTTAAATATCTACTTCTGTTATCTACTCATAATATAGTAAGTTTAACATGATTTCTTCTAGATATTCCTCTCTAGCTCTTACTCATAACACTTTTTTTTTTTTTCTTCCAAGGTGCTGATAAGGAGTTTAATTATTCTCATAAATTATATTATATTGACAGCACTATAATTTTCTTGTGGTTCCTTTAAGCAAAAGGACTTTTTTTTTTTCCATTTTTCTGGAACATCTCTGGTTATTTTTTTAGAGATAATCAGTCAGCCTCTGAGACGGTTTCAATCATATTCTGGAAACCTTTGAGTCAATTCTATCTCATTTAGCCCATTCAAAACAYAATTTGTTCAAGTATCCAAATTCATCTTTCTTCAGTCTGATAGAAAGTATTTGTGGTTGATAATAATTGTGCTACTTATATTGAGATTGTCCAACTGCACAGACCAGAGAAGACTTGAACRAAAACATTTATTAGTTTTGTTGTCATTATTTTTCAGAGAGCTTTCCAGGACCACTTARCAGCAGACAACACTTTCCTTAGTTTTCCTTTTACTGCTAATGCACTCGTAACATTATTTATTATCTTTTGTGTGCCCTGGTAGTTTTTATTTAATTTCGTGCTTTGGCCTTTCTCTGACTTACTTGGTTCATGCTCTTGAATTCCACTATTGAAAAACGTTTCATTATTCTTACAGACCATCCCTTCTTTTAGGTGATAGCAGAGGGAATAGCTGCAAATGAGGTGGGGTCATGTGAAAAGKGGAGATTTTTTCAACCTCTTTGAAAGAAAGGCCAAGACCATTGTACCCAACCAGTCCATCAGCATCCCACTGTGGGAACCCTTCACTGAATATTCCAGGTAATGCTGAGCTCCCCTTCTTGCAAGGATTTCAGCAGAGCCTGGCTAAGGTGCCTCCACCCTGCTCCATCCTCCTTTTAGCTCCCCTTGGTATATGCTGTGTGTTTGGGAAGTGGGATATGCTGACCAAGTCCCACCCAGGGAACAGCAACTGCATTTCATCCAGRGAGTRCTGAGCASTTTTACCCTATAACTTCCTTTCTGYTACAATGTGAATAAAAYACTTTATCTTCRGAGAGTGTTCTGTCTCCTCCTCATGACTATCTTCAAATGCTCTCCAGTGAGCTGCTTGACTTAAGTGAAYTCTACTCTAGTTTCCTGTGTAGTAGATAGGAGAATATGGGCTCCAAACATAAATTTTAGGGAATAGTTGGACACCTAAAATTGAATTTTGTAGCGCAGTGTTTCAGGGTCATTGTCCTTTGTATGGACCTAATCCACAGGATAAATGGAAAAAAGTATACTCTGTATCTACAAAATTGTTCTGTATCAATAGAAGTTAGACAAAAAAGTGGCTGTAGGAAAGAAAAGATAATCAA
Source organism: Malurus melanocephalus (assembly GCF_030028575.1). Lineage (NCBI taxonomy): Eukaryota > Metazoa > Chordata > Aves > Passeriformes > Maluridae > Malurus > Malurus melanocephalus. Next base: position 171,448 of record NW_026623749.1, on the reverse strand, counting down.
AGCATATGCTTCAAGTGTATGGAGAAAGAGACATAAAGTTGCTAAAGGAAATAACTTAGATAATTATTATTTTTTTTTAAAGCACCCCACAACTATGAGGAAAGGAAAAAGAAAAGGTTTTAATAAGTTAGGCAAATGAGATTGAAAATTGTTTTAATTATGCCTAGAACCATAAATAGCAATTTTAAAAAGCAGAAACAATAGATGCAATATAGTTGGTTTAAGTTGTCAGGGTAGCAGAAACTGCAGCACATCTCATCATCCAAGAACAATTATCAGCTGCTGCCATCAGGGAAATCATCCTTTCTTCTCTAAGCTACTGTACAAAACCTCTGTCCAAAGCAACCAGCTGTGATTCTGAGGGTGACTGGTACTCAGAATACATAAATTCCATGTTATTATTCTTTCTCAGTGTTCTACATTCAGAATCCTATCCTGACTTTTTGTTTCTCTGATACCTTCCCCACTCATGGCTCCCCTAAACTCATGGTTCATGCCRTCTGCCTTTCTGCTACCATTACATTTTACTCTGTGTGCCATGCTTTGGACTGATTTCCAAGAATTATAAATAGAGAAAATTTTTWAAAAACCCTAAATATCTTTCAGAAACTATCCTGGGTGGGTTTTGTTTTTTTTTTTTGGTCAGAAAAGAAAATCTATTGACTGGAAAGATGAGAAATGGAGAGGGCAGACGGTTACAGAGGATAATCCATTTTCTGGAGCTAGCATGGACCTTGATAAAAATAAAAACTGCATTTTCTCCTAGTTTYAATAAACAAAAATCCTTTTGAGGACTATATGATGGCATTTTACCCATTACTCAGCAAGATAGAGACGAGTATAACAGAGGGCAGGATGTCACTGATACAACCAGCTGTGTTAATACCAAGATGATTTGACACTAAATAAAATCAGGTGGGGAGATTTTCATGTGGCTGCTTTTTTCCCTTTTATTGTTCACTTGATAATCTCATCTTTGKTAGGAATGTTTACTCCTACAGACTTTGTGTCTCTGTGCTGCTGAATGGGAATCTGACTTTGAGACACAAATCCAGCTGCTTCCATTTTGATCTAATGCAGACAAACCTAATGCAGTTAAAGAGCAGCATGCCAGCAGCCCTTTCAGATCAATTTATGATCTCATATKGCATTATCTGAAAGAAGATAAATTTGTATTCTTTCATTAAATCCACTTTTTAAAACTAACAGTTTATTTTTTTTTTTTTTTGGATATTTCTGTATATACACACATACATAATAGATTTAGCAAGGAAAGGCTGGCAAGGAGTTTTTTTACATGGAGGGGCCTGCATCTGAAGATTTATTTGAATAATTATGAGATACTGCATCAGGTAGGCATAAATAGGAAAAAAAATATCAATAAAGAATTTCCCAAAAGAAGTCAAAAAAATAAGCTTGAAAAGACTTCTGTTGAGCACAGACATAAGTAATTTTTGGTTTTTTATATCATTTAGTTACACTTCTGTGAGGAATTATACCTCCTGACTAAAGGTTAAGGATGTTTATGTGTAGCTATGTATAAAAGAAGTAACTGCCACACAGATGAAAAAAAGAAAGAAGAAATATTACAAATAAATGCAAACAGGGAAAAAAGTAAAACACACAGGAAATTATGAAAAGTTCTTAGAAATAAAGAAGTGTGTGAGAGAGAAAAATAGGTTAACTATCCAGGGCCCTTTAAGTACAATAAAACTCACGAAGATATTAAACTGAATCTCARACTAGCAAGAGTCAGTCTGCTCCTAAAAAGCAATTTGGAGTATTCTGATTGCTCTGAAAGAATTTAGTGAGACAGCCAGGGATTTTCAGAGCGTAGCTGTGGGTTTGGGCAATGATGTAAAGCTGGCTATATTGCATCTGCAGACCCTTCACAGTCCCTTCTGCCAAAGAATTTCTCAACCAGCTCCAAGCTATTCACCAGAAAAACCTACAACCCATTTCTATCACAGATTTCCTCTATGACTTGGATTTCTTGGTCTACAGGGTGTGAACAAGAGGCAGAAAAGGGGGCCAGTTTCACAGCTGTCGGGTTCAGGAGCATCCTGGGAGGTTGGTGAGATGGTATTGACTTGTTGACTCTTTGTCCTTGCCATTCAACCTGGCTCTCAGAAGGAAACCAAGTGAGCAAGCTTGGAGGCTGAGGATCACTGTGAGGAGAGGAGGTGAGGAAAGTGTGCTGGCTCTGCAGCCTTTCCTCACCATCTCAAGGCCAGATTTCAGTGCCTGCTTTATGGGGAAMTTCCCAGACCTTTTCTAGCCCAAGCCACTTCTCTTTCTGCATCATGTCTCCATTGCACTAACAGAGGGACAATGTAAATGGGATGTGCTGACTGAAAAAAAAATCAAAAATCAGCTTGACTGGAAAAAAAMCCAAACATTTTCTCCAATTTGTTTTAAAGTCAGACCWTGTCCATGTTCCACCACACAAAACAATGTGCCAGGTCACACAGTGTGAGAATAAGTTGTTTATGGGGCAGGGTAGAAAAAAGAGTGAATCTAGGAGACCTTAAAATATCCAAAGATGTGCTGCCAGAAAAAAGCCTGGGTGCCTCTCCAGTGTCTATTTTCCTCAGAYTGTCTCAACTATTAGGTTTTAATACCTGGAAAAAAAATGTCACATTAATAGCTAAATTATAGTGTAGAGATACAAAATAATGTTTGTTTGACAGGCTGGAATTTCCTTATTATCACTGGACATAATAATAGAATAGAATAGAATAGAATAGAATAGAATAGAATAGAATAGAATAGAATAGAATAGAATAGAATAGAATAGAATAGAATAGAATAGAATTTGGAAGGAACCAACAAGGATAACTTGACCAAAAGTTAGAGAGTGTCATTAAAGGCATTGTCCAAACACTGTGTTGGATATTTTCATCATTGCAACAGAATGAGTCCATGAATATTTGAAATGCAAGTATGAAACAAAGGATGGCCAAACCTCTAAATTTTCCAGAACAATTCATTAGGGTCTTTTTGAAAAAGCCAATATTTTTCACATGGTGAATAGTTCTAAGAATTTCAACTCCAGATACATAACTAGACATGGTATTACATKTCCTTGCAAAATCAGTAATTTTTCCACTAGAAAAAAAACAAACCCAAAAACAGATGGGTAATGGGAAAACATTCTGTTAACTTGAAATATCTCACCTTTATTCATTTAAAAGTTTATTCATTTAAAGTAAAATCTCAAAGGATTCTCAAAATATAAATACTGTTCTGGTGCTTACCTCAGAAATTGCAGTAATTTATTTGTCTCTGTGAATTTAAGTTATACTTCACATTTCCACAAATATTTTGTGTTTGATTGCTTTTAATTGTTGCCTTAGGCAGTCTCAAGTTATTTTCAGCCTTCTTTCTTTCTTCTGATTTTGAAGTCTCACTAATTCCTTTTTTTTTTCCTGTGTTTTCCTTTTGGATTTATAGTTTTGAGCATTGGCCACTGAGGCAAATTAATTTTCCTTTGCTTTCTATGAAGCACTTTGATGGGTTCCTCATGCTATCTCTGGTTGGCAAATTATGTTAAATAGCCTTTCTGCYTTCACATTAAGAGATTATAATGTATTTCTTAATTTGGTATGATATAGACTCTACCCTTTGAAGCTCGTAGAACACAGAATTTATCACCCTGATTTATCTTCTTCCACAGGGGTACAATCCTGTTGAGGACAGGMAGCGGTGAAATATCTTCAGTGAAGTTTTTCCATTCACCCCAAAGCTTCCTTCCAAAACCAGACTTTAGCAAGGGAAGTTTTTATGGTGCTCAGACAGCGTTTCAGTTGCCATGTGGGGAAATGCAGGAAGATCTTGGGGGTGTTGATGCTCCAATTCCCACAGGTTTCTGTTCCACTGGCAATGGCAACCAACTCCTGTTTTCAGCTGTCCCTCGAAACACAGAACTCAAGTGACATTTCAGCTTCTGTAATATCTTGTAACAAAGAAGTGACAAAAAAGGTACTTTTTTTTTTTTTTTTTTTATTTTCCCCACCCTGCCATGCATGTTGAGGCATGAAAACACCTGGTACTGTCTTTCATCAATGTTTAACACAGTTTCTTCTGTCTGGGATTGCCTTTCCTTTTCTTAGTTCAAGAAGTGTTTTCAAACCAGCACCCTGTTCCTCTCTCCAGCTTTTATTATGTCCTGGTGTTGTCTCTTCTTTACTGCTGAGCACAATTTCTTGCAGAAGAACAGAGAGTTCCACCCGATCAAATACCACAACAGAAATTTAATACTCTTCTCAGCCACATCTACTTCTTTACAAACTAGCCCAGTAAGAACAGCCTTGTGATTTTCAGTGTACTTCATACATCCCATTTCAAATGGATAGCTTTAATTGCTGCTAAGGGACCTTGTGGTTGGCAGTTTTAACTTCAATAACATTTCTGTAGAAAATACAATCATTTAGGAACTAGACTAGTGTGCATATGACATAAAAATGGCCAAGCTTCATTCAGATATAAATGGAAAAGAAAACATTCCAACATTTTTTTAAAAATTTGTAAGTTGGAAACTTTTCAGATATTTTAATTTCAGATAATTCCACCACACAGCCTGGAGCCTTTTGGATAATTYAGAAGAATTTAAGTGATGCTATAAAATATCCATATTTACAAATGTATTATTAAAAACTGCTAAGCAAAGTAATTTCTCTTGAAATATTATAATTTTTAATGAGTAATAGCCATTATGATATTTATCAAATGCCAGAATTAAACAGGGAATCAGTGTTTTACAGCCATATTTTAAACAAGGACCTTACCTACTTCTTTTTTTGTGATTCATCTCACACTACACTGAAAAAATATTAAAAAATCCATATATCATTTCAGTTAATGAAAAAAAACCCAAACAACAAAACCAAGCAAGACATCAACTCTCACTTGGTTGCTGACAAAATAAATGAAAATAAAATAAAGAAAACATTTTTCTTACCATATAAAGTTGGTGAACACACAGAGATTTCTCCTATTAAGTGGTTCTGGAGAAAAAAAAAAATGCTGCTAATAATCCATGTTAGTCAATTTAGGTAGCTATGGTTATATATGATTCATACCAGTTTCCACCAAGTATTTACGTACACAGGTTATTGTATTGCAGGTAGACAATTCTTACCAAACTTCTAAACTTTCCTCTCAGGGCAAGAAAAAGAATTTCTTCTGACTCAGTGTGCCATGAACTCAGCCAACCAAATGGATTCATTCAAGGAACAAAGATGACTTYTCCAGCTCACTGCAAGACTGAAACTGATGGATACCTCAAGCACATTCTCCAGATCAAGCAYGGTCTCATCCCAGTAGGACTTACATCCCTTTTTTTTCTCTCCCAAGATCTTAATTTCATAATATATTTTTTTTTAAATGTTAAAAGAGGTGGGTTGCTATTATCATGTTCCAAATTCTATAGGAAAAATCATTTTCAAAAATTCGGAGTGGAGTTTATATTCCCATCAGCTGACACATTTTCTCTCAGAAATTCTCTACTTCAAGTCTTTTGTTAGCTTACATCATAAGTCATAACTGATAACATTTTTGTCTCTCTCTTCATGCCACCACGGTGTGATTATTGGCAAAAAAATCCTGAAGTTGCAATGGAGATTTATAACTCTTTTTCCTGCAAATGATGCAACCATGAAATTGAATTTGAAAATGTAATTTATAGATGTGATTATGAACTCTGATGAAGACCTTGAATGAAAAAAACTCAGAGAGCTTTATTCCATCCATGCCTGACCACCTACGAGGAATTTTCTGGCATGTGTATGGATATCTTTCTATACCCTGCTAAAATTTTTGAAAGAAAAAACAATGCTGTGGGCTCACTGAACACCTTCAGATGTGAGAATAGAAAGGAAGACAGGATTAGAAAATACTTTATTAATAAAGTTGATTTATATATAGTTCCAAACAACCCCTTATTATGCAGTTTTGTATTTGAGAACACACTGAGGGTAAAGGGGCTTTCAGAGATGTGGTTTAAAGATTGCTCAATCCCTGTGACTGTTTTGTAACATCTGGCCTGAAACACCTCAGGATTCAATCCCACTGTCACAGTCACCAGAATCTTCCTTACAGGTTCTCCATTTATGGCCATATTTATGGAAAAAAGCATGGAAAGTTGTTGAAGAAAAAGTCTTTCACAAATTCAATGCTGTTGTGTAGTTTGTATAACCCCACAGATGATCTCAATTTATAAAATAATATTTTTTTTAAAAAAAAAAATCTATTTTTGTGCTATTCTATAACACATCTTCAATAACTATTTTCTAAAAAGCAAACAAAAAGATCGTATTTTCTCTTCTATGACTGTCAATAGCCTTTTTTCTTTATTTTCTATGGGAAGTGTATCAGACATCTTTTCGATACTGCATATGATGGCACCATTATTGATACAGACAATATCTTGTTGACTGATCTGCACTATATTAGGAAGCATAACTTTATAATGCCCTCAAGAAATTTTATTTAGAAAGGTTATCCAAGCTTACAGTTGAATCTTTCAGGTATTTACAGCCATTTTCCTTTCTAACAAAGGAAAGGGCTGAAGAACAATTCTAGACAGAAGGTCAATTAGATTTAACCCCCAGATTTTGCAGAAGAGCCTTATTGTAGCTAAAATAAAAAATGTCATGCTTGGAGAGCTATTAAATTTATTAACAAAGTACAATGCTTAGGTGACACAGACATAGAAACCCTTCGGCAATTTTAAGACTCCAAGATGGTAGCTAATGCTAATAAAACAGCAATGCAGTCTCTGATGAAATATTATTTTAAACATTAAAGTGACAGATTGTTTGGGAAGCAATATCCTTTGATTAGCCCTCCCTGATTCACTTTTGTTTGTATTTAGCAAAGAAAGCAGAAAATTTGAGTTTTTTGTGAAAGTTTTGGGGTTCTTGGTTTGTAGTGATTGGTGACGTAAAATAGTATTTAGTAAAATAGTAAAATAGCTAATTCCTCGGTGGCTTGTCTCAATTTTGTGTGTAACACAACAGTAAGAAAGGCAATTGTCTCTCTAAAAACAATTACAGGTTATTAGGCTATTATATAATGAGGCTGTAATACATCTGTTCAATACTTYCACTTGAAACACAGATATGCCATCRCCTTCATTCTCCAYAAACAGAKCTGCACACAAAACAGTGCCAATTTTAACTCCATTTCCTTACMTTTCCTTACATTCCTCCACCGCATTGCGGCAGCCACTCGCTGCCCATGACATTTGAGCACACTTTTCTTTTCATTTGGCTCTTGAGAATACCCAGATCCCATCAAGGAAGCAAGCTGTAAACAAATTCACAGAACAATGAGCGAGCATAGCTATTTAGAAAGGTGAAGATATTAAGAGCACTAATACATTGTAAAGACATAAAATCCATATGATGGAGAGTAAAATGATCATGAGCCAACAAGAACTGTGGTCTAGGGGCAGCACAATGCAGTGCCTAATGGGGAGCCAAAAAGAGAGAGCAGCAGTGCCAAGAAGGCCGTAGATCCCTGGGGASGTAAATGCAGCACTAATGGGAATCCAAAATCTTGCTGACTGAAGCAGTGTCATTGACATRCTCAGGGAGAAATCAGTCTATTTTTAAAACAAATGGTAAGTGTAAGAGCTATGATGTGGGGCCTTTGAGGTACAAATGGTAAAGAGGAGTTTTAAAAAATTGGATGTCTGTTGCTCTCCAAAGTAAATGTGTGCTTTACTGTAGTGGGAATATTTGGAAAATTTGCATATTGATAGGGGTGATTAGAATTGAAATGGTCTTCATTTGGATAACGTGGTTTACAATTTGTCCCGTAGAACTTGCAAAGGGGACATAATTTTATAAGGACTGATAGCTGTCATTTTCCTTTCTTCTGCATTTTCTAATTTCACCCACCAGTGGAAAAAGCAGTGTTTTATTCATAAAGCAAGGTCACAGAGAGGATTTTCACAGCTTAATCTTCCATAACATTTTAACAAGACCACCATTTATCCATGCTCAGGTTTTGTTGTATTTTATCTCTCAGAAGTATCTTTAGTTTCAGAATATCTGAAAGGCATTTAAGATGAGCAGTTTTTATTAATTTCATCTAGTCCAGCAAACACGTGTGCAAAACAACAACTCTGTTGGCACAAGACCATAAAATCTATTGCTAGTTTTCACTAATGTGTAGGATTTGGTTGCAGAACTAAATATAGCAGCATTCACACATTGGATGTCATATATYTTAATACCGGTCACCAGGGGATTGCACTGCATTCCATACACTGAAATCACATCTTTGGTCTGTTCTGAAGCTGAGCAAAGTGCTTACAGCCCTTTACAGGGATATTCCTCTGATTAGGCAGTAAAGTCCATGCAGTTGTCCATCATTTAGTAACAGGGCTGCTCTGTCCCCCCAGAAGTTCCCAGATTTTGAAACTTCACTCTCAGAAGTTCTCTTTGGTCATTATCCATTGGAATGGCAGCCCTGTGCACAAGGCTCAGAATTTCTCTTCCTGTAAAAACAGGTGAAGGGACCATAAGAGACACAACTCTTCTGGGGAAAAATGTCACCTGTGTGGCCAGGGAGGCAGCAAGTCCCATTCCCCAAAGGAATGGATTTTCCAGGAGTCTGAGATCAGTGACTTCTGCCTGAGCATTATCAGTTCAAAGTAGCAAAAGTTTTTTCAGACCTGTGAGATCAACAGCCCACTCAGATGAGCACAGGTGGTAGAAAAATCAGCTGGAAAGGCTGCACCATCCTTGTCACCCCATGTCTGGTTCTGAAGGACAGCAATGGTTTCTCCTCTGAGCCCAGCCCTGTTATTCTCTCTCTTTGTCTCCTTCTCTTCTCCAGGGATCTGCAGAGTCTGGAAAAACAGATAAATGGACCAACAGAACACAGCTTTGATTCTGGAGGGTGATTATCTGGGTTAATTGCTACAGTGGGAATTACTGTTCAGAGACGCACAAACAAATTGCTGCTGATGTGATCTCAGATAAAGTGTCTGCACTGTTTGTGATTCACCTTTAAAAAGAAGCTTTCACTAAATACATTAAAAACATGGTTTGTGCTCCTCCTAAGGCTGCTTAAATTATGGGTGAGAAGAGCAGGCATCTCCAAACCCCAGCACTATTATCTGTTAGGTCACACAAGAAACACTTTAGCAGAACCTTCAGGGAATGACATCAAACCAGTTGCTTAAGGATAAGACAAATTCCCCTAAGCACAGCCAAAGAGTAATTTAGAAAAACAATATAATCTTTTCAGATCTTTTCTTGGTCCCTTTCCTGCATACTGTCTGTCTTGCAAGACTTGTGAGTAAAAGGGGAAATAAAATTAGATAACCCATGATTTTTACATTAGATTCTCATAGAACTGTCTTCGCAGTGAAATTTCCTGTTGGAACCTTGCAGTTAAAAKAATCTGTCTTAAGACAAAGCATGACTTGTGACAGCAAAGGCTCTGCATGTTTGGTAGGCATGATTTGCTGTTTTTCTAACATCTGAAGTCAGAATCTCAGAGTGACAGTCTCCTTGTACTTACAGCTAAATGAATACAGAAAGTAAACCACAAACTGTTAGGCTGAAAGCAAACAGAAGATGTTTGCTGTCCTCTAATGAAGCTCCAAATCAGTATTTTTAAATGCTAACAAATAAGGCACACATGTAATGCAGTTAAAGATGGATCAAGACTGACCCATTTTATGTTCCACAGAATTTTGTTGAGCTTTGTCTTCCARTGCTGAGGTTTCACACAGTGACTTTTAAAAAAAATAATAATACTCTATAATTACTATTCATGAGTCTTAAACCCGTAGGAGATGATACAATAAATGGATTAATTACTGTGACCATGGTACYTAGAACAACAATGCCCAGCATTTCAAAAGTGCTGRTRTTTTGATTAGATTGATAGGGAGAAAAATAAAATAATTACATGGTTATTATCTTACTGATCATTTTTCTTTATTATAATGTGGAMCTGTGTGCATAAGGTGCTTGGCTATCATCTTCAATAAGCTGATCACCGATTTAGACAGATCACCTCCACTTAACTGTTCCAAAGATGTGACAGACAYAGTTGCACTTTTGACATTTTGAAAACACAAATAATTCTTCCAAAAAAAATCATGCTAGAGTTCCATCAATACTCTTTGGAGTGACAGTAACTAGTTGCAATTGTACAGGTTGCATTTCTCAGTTCTAAATATTAAAATTAGATGGAAAGTGGGTTTTTTTTTTCTGTTGTTTTTTTTTTAGTTGTTTATTTATTTTCTAAAGCCCACCTGTTCCTACACTGGTGTGGTCTTAGTTTATCTTTATCTAAAAGGAATCCAATTCAACCCATTCTGTCTGAAGCAGGCTCTAATAAAGCCAGTTCTGGCTTCTGAAAATAGGGCCCTGACACTGAACATGTAATTTCTGATCAAACAGGTAGTTTGATTGAAGTACTAAAGATTTTAAAATATTAAATATTTTTTAATATCCTTAAAATATTAAGGAAAGCCTTTTAAAACATTGGTATGTGTCTTCTCTGTTTACACAAATCTGTGGTGTTTTAAGTCATTTTGCAATTTGTCCTCTGCAGAACTGCAATTAGAAACTGATGAATATGAATATGCTGTCTGCAGACAAATTCACGAAACAAAATGGCAACTTATTACTCTGTGCTCAAGCAGTTTCTCTTTCAGTTTTGAATTAATGGAAAATTTATCTGATATGAAACTTATAATGAAGTTCAMCCATAAAACACTTAAAGTTACTGACTATTGTATCTGTTTTCTTGAGTGGCAATGCTCAGTACATTAAAAAATGTTGAAGAAATGACTGCTTATTATTTCCAGTAAATACTCTAAAAATCACCTTAACTTTCTAGCATTTTCTCCATTTTCTTATCCAGTAAGAAAACTATTTCAAGATTTAACAACAAAAGGAAAATTTCAACAATTTCTATAGATGTTAATTCTTCCCAGAGTGGGTTTATAGCAATTTGTAACTATTAAAACACTTGCAATTTTAGATACAATACATTTTTTGGGATCTACTACACAACATAAAAATCTCATTGATTTTTGTTATTAATCAGAGAGGTCCAAAACTATTTATAAAGCAATTTCTCTTAAAGGCAGCAAAGTGATTGGGTAAGTTATCTATATGCATTGCYTCAGCAGAAACTCACTGATTGCTCCATATAGAACCACTTTAAGAGCAGAATAGGATACCAAGATTAAAATGCCTACTTTTTGAAAAGTRGAACTGAGAATTCTTTGGAAGTCAACCAAATAATAAACAACTTGTGTAGAACCAGGATTTTTTGGATTTTTTTTTTTTTTAAGATAAAAGGTGTTGAAAAAATATACTCAGCATATAAAAATTTAGGTCCTGTATCTGTCATGCTATTTGGGCACTTGTCTTAGAATATATTGAGATAAATTACATCTATTTCAAGASTAATTTGGAGAAAACCTGAGCTGAACAATAAATAAATTGAGCAAATTATTGAAAATTAAAATGAGGTCCACCAAGCCTTCAAATGAAAATCATGTTCTCTTTTGAAAGTCTGGTTTGAGTCATAACTTTCTCTGTGTGTGAAGGCAGTGTAGGGAAAACAACAAATACATTCAGCTGCTCCCAGGTGATGTAGGATGCAAAAAAGAAAAGGATATCACCGTGTGGAGATTACTGATTGTAATATTAGGAAGTTCTCTGCCTAGAATTCAGTCACATTTATCAAGACAATTCTACTGCTGTTTAGTTATAAATTAGCCAAATATCAGAATCCACATAGAACAGATTGTCTTCTAGCTGGTATTGCATGATCATGGTTATGGGACCTCCTGGGAACATACTCCAACTTGTGCTTTATTAACAGATGGAGGTATATGGAAATGGGATGCAAAATCCTGGATGCAAAAACTCTATTGCAAAATTCAAAATACCCTGAGTTTTGTCTTGGAATCTTAAATGCATTCAGAGAAGAAGTCTTAAGGTTTATGCAATTCCCATATATCATCATTTGTCTTGGAGTATGGAAATGACAATGAAATTCTGAAAATTGCATGCATTGAGCCTCTGTGGTTTAGTAGTCTGCAGGAGTTGTTAGCAGTCAGTCTGCASTCAGGACAGGAGAATGCTAATTCTTGCAACAGAAAATGGACTAAATTCCCATGGATTTTTTCAAAGGATAGCTTAACCACTCTCTTCCCCATGGTCCAAAGGACACCTYTTGTCAGSTCTCACTCGTTAMAGAAAGAGCATRTCCTCAAGAAGACATCAAAATRTGTCTGTKCACACTAATTTTKATGTRTCTCCAGACCAGTGACAGCTTTTCWCTTGTAAATATGTATTGCAAGTAAATATGGGATTTAGTAAATGAAATATTTGTTAGAATTGCTAGTGTTATGGAGCTCACATCTGCTTTCAACTACCACAAATCATTTGTAGTGTCACTTGTTTGGTTTGTTCCTAAGTTTTAATTCAGAGCCTTTTTCTGGCTCAGCTTRGTACATGAAGCAGGCTTGCATGCCAAAGCTGTGATTAACTTTATAGATATAGTAGAATTATGGAAATGCATCATGCAAAAGTGCATACTTGCCAAAATTATTCCATGACCTTGTGCTTTGCTGAGTTTTAAATAATTCAGTGATGTATTGAATGAATAAATTTGTGCTGCTTGTTACTCTAAACAGTCATGCTTTCACTTTCCTTGCCATTTTTAATAAAGCCTCACTTTCTAATATTCATGAAATATTGCATTTCAATTAAATTACATACATATTGAGGAAATAGTTTTCCCTAAGCTGTTTAGTGTTGACACCAACTGTCGTTTGCCTTTTCTTTTTGTATAATAACCATGGAGGTTTTATGTACAGGCAATATAAAGCACTGTCACACTTTAATGAGAAACTTTTTTGATCATACATAGCACAAGAGGGAAGAAACCTAAGCCATTAATAAACYTAAGCTATTAATGTAACGTAAATAGCCTATACTCAGTCCAAGCTTCAGTTTTCCATTCCAGTATTTCAGATGCTCACTAAAGACAGCAGAACTCAGGTCTTTGAGCTGGTTCAATTTGAGCAGAACCTGGTTTTATAGTGCAAAGGTAACAGAAGAKCCATAGTTAAAAGGTAAATGTTTTAAACAGCACAGAAAATAAAGGAATATGAAAACATAAAGTTTTAGCACATTGAAGCAGCAAAATGCTTTTCTCCACTGTGTCATTATTTCACTGCAGGTGAATTGATACAAATTATTGTGGTTAAGGGTATTTTCCTTTTAAAATGGGWCTTCTATCATCCTATTTATAAGAAATAATTAGACATTTTCAAATGAAAARTAAAGTTATGAAGCGATAGAATAAGAGGAAACAGCTTCAATTTGCACCAGATGAGGTTTAAATTGGATATTAGGAAAGGAATTTATCAGCGAAAGGATTGTCAAGGGTTGGAAGAGGCTGCCCAGGGATGAGATGGAGTCACCATCCTTTGGGATATTTAAGACACGTTTATGTGGCACTTAGGGGTGTGGTTTAGAGGTGGGTTTGGCAGTGCTGSRTTAATGGTTGGATTCAATGATCTCAGAGGTTTTTTCCAACCTCAAGAATTCCAGTCCTGTGATAGGGTCCTTCCCAATCGACCTGATTTAATCCCCCACAATTTAGCCAAAATCAACCACAAATTTTAGCAAAACCAGACAGATCCACTGAAATAAATACTATATATCACCCTCTATGACTGATGCAGAGAAAGAAAATTTGTCACAGAGCCCAAACAAAGCCTGATTCTTAAGTGGAAACTGATTTGGAGACCCAAACCATTTTTACCATGCAGCTGTTACAGATAGCAGACAGCAGGCAGACACCACAGAAGTTTATTCCCAGAGTGCAAATGAATAGAAGGGGAGTAAAAGCAAATATGAAATAAATGTTTCTTCATCACATGCTCAAAATCTCAGTAAATATCTCACAAATTTTCTTTTTAATTTCTTACTTTTTTTTTCCAATACCAGGGGCAAACGTGTTTGCAAGCTTCCCTGGCTGGATAATGGTTTCTCATTAATGCCTGTAACCAAATACAGATAGTTATTGTAGGGATCTCCAGCCATCCTAACTTTAAATTTGCYCTAAAACACTGATGATCTCCACCTGATAGTGGAGCAACCACCAGGTCCATTCTTCATAATGCTTTCAGCAAATTATCTCAAACTGTTCTTGTTGCCTCAGTGTAGGCCACAAATGTTTGCCCTGAAGCACTTACCATCAGTCTTAGAAAGACAGTAACAGAATTACTGCAAAGAGATAGACAAAATGAAGTACATTACAGCAGCAAAATAAATAACTGAAGCTGTTTTGCAATGTATAGAAGAAAATTTTATAAATAAACATCTTAAACACCATTTCTTTCYTATAATCTTAAGAAAGGACATTTTCTGCAGCAGAAATACCCAAACTACCAGTGCAGAAGTTTAAAGTGCGACAGATCATGAACTTTCTCACAAAGATTTCTTCTGTTTCATGCTTTTGAGACAATGTGGGAGTTTACTTGGCCTGTAGTTTCTTGTTTAGGTGTCACACAATTACTTATGTGACAGATGAAATAAAGGTTGCACAAAAACATTCARCATTTTTTCAACTCTAATTCCACTTTAATTTCTTGTAAGTAAAGGGAAATATTTTCATTGACTTTAACAGATAGAAGAAATGCTCAAGACTGAAAGAAAGAATTGTCATTTATGTTGCTTCTTTCTAGTTTTTCTAAATCAAAATKTTTTATAAACAATGCAATCTCAATATCAGCAATACTATCTGGACTAAGTCAAAGCTATGTTTCTTTCTTTTTTTTTTCTTTTTTTTTTTTAAAGCAGCAGTATCTAATTTCAAATAAATAAGATATCTGTCAATATTCAAAACCCAAACAAGGCAAAGAAGCATATTACTAGGGGGATAATCAAATTAAAACTGACGGTAAAATAGGTCCTTAATTTTTCTTTCCTTGAGATCTCAAATTTGAAGGATTTTAAAATCTACCTTAGTCAAAACTGTAATGTGAGCTTAGACATTTTTTTTCCCTATTTTCTATAATTCTATGTTAGATCATTAATTTAGCTTCCAGTATTTGTCAACCCTTAAATAAATCCTTATTATCCAAASATAATAACCCATATGCCATCCCTAGTCACACAAGAGGTTAAGGCCTCACAAGGATCACTGTAATCTCTAAAATTAGGGTTATTTTTAAAGTATTGTTAAAGATTTCTGGCTTTCACTATGTGGTAGGGGTTCCAAAGATAGTATCTGTCCTTTGATCACTGATGGAAAAGCATTATAAAAAAAATTGAGACAGACCAAGCAAACACTAAAGCAGCTAATCCTAAAGACCAGATACTAGTAAATGACAACATTAATGTTTACGACTCAAACACCGAGTCCAAGCTCATCCTTTTCTCTCAGTCTTCTTTCAGGCTTTGTATACATCACCGAGACTGCAAAATTAAGCCTTGCCCTGACACAAATGTCGGGGTGTATAGGATAATTTCTGTGTGAGTAGTCTGGAGAGGAGTGCACTCCTTCCCCCCGTTTGGTTATGGTCTCACAGTGCACAGCGCCTGCAGCAGCTCCCGGCAGCCTTTTTGTGCTGCCCTGCATTAGAATCTCTGTCAAACATTCYGTGCAGCTTTGCCTGGTGCAGGGGCTGATGATGCCCAAGTGCTGGGCTGTGGAGACACAAAAAACACAAAAATGTGCTCTGAGTACCCCAGGCATGAAGCTTCATTTTGATTCCCACACCCTCACTCGTGGCGCTTGCTGCATTCATGCTGTCCTCCGTGCTGCCCACAAGCTGTACAAATGCACAAAAAACAAAGCCAGCAGCAATAACGAGTTGTTCTGTGGGATATTAAAGGCTCTGATGTGCTGAGGTAGTGCAGAGAAACACAAGAGAGCAGCCTTGGGACATGGGGACACGGAACACAGCATGGGAGATCCCCTGGCTGTAAACTCCCCRTGCAGACTGAGACCCAGACACACCTTGCTTTAGGGACAGCAAAGGGAACAAATCAACCACATGAACATAAACACAAAGCAACATATATAGTGAATTTGGATGCTGTGTAGAGCTGTGGACCGATGAAGAAAGAGGTAGGTACAGAAGACAGTTAACGAATATCTGAAAATAATCTCTGGTGGATCCTGAAGGGAAGAAGAACAATTCCTTTACATGCACATCGTATGCTGCATAGTGAAGAATTTCATGTGTTCCCATCATGTGTTCCCTTCATATGTGCCCTTCAAGTGTTCCCATCCTGTATTCCCGTCATGTGTCCCCTCCATGTTGCAGTCTACCAGAAGGAAACCCCCAACCTTAACCCCAAACCATAAGCAACCTTATGGCCCAGAGGAGCTGGAGAAGGATGAGCATAGCACTGGGAAAAGGGTACAAACCAAATCTCCAAATTATATTCTGTATGGATATGTTCTTACTTTTTCACTCATAATTATATCTGAAGTAATTACAGTTCTTTCAGTAGGGTATTAAGGTTTCAGTTTGAGATATTCCAAAAGCATGCAMGTGGTCTGGCATCATGTTTTTATGGCTGCCACATTTTGATTGTAACATTTCCCATGGACTAGTAAAAAATGCTTCCTAAAGGACACTGGAAGACCTTCACAAATTTCCTCTAATCGATCCCTACTAGACATTTTATGCATGGAGGTAAGATGAGATAAAAGACCATTTCCTTTGATGGCAGAGACTTCAAAAAGACTTTTCGGATTAAAATTTCTCTGATGTCATAGAATGCCAAATGCTTTTATAGCTCACTTTGACCACAGAGGTGCATTTTCATAATGGAACAAAAGGGATGAAGAAAGGAAGCCCATCTGAAGTATTTTACAAAACAAAAAAATCCATACACATATAAAGTAATATGAATTGTTAAGCCAGGCATTTTATTTTATGATCTGATTTATGCTAAAATAGGGCCTGCTTTGGAAAYGGAATAATTAACGCCATCAATTTCAATTGTAAAATATTAGGGGGCCGTAATCAAAACACAAAATTGTACTTCATGTGAATGCTTTCCAAAGTATGATTCTGCACTTACAGAAATCAGAGAAAGGGCTGAATATGTCAAGGAAGGTGGCAGCACTGCAGAAGTTAAATTCTGACATATATGTCATGATCGTGGAGGATTTGTAGAACATATAAGRCCCAAGGTGATATTTGCTTGTAACTCAAGTCTGTGTAAGATGAATATTGTGGCATGGTGGCACTTGTTAAGTCAAGTTCAATATGTTCACTTTCATGATGCTCCAGTAAGACATTTGAAAGGATTCCGCATGAATAATAGGCATGAAAACAGATCAGTGTTTTCTACATGTTAAAAAAGCTGCTTGTATTTGATGTTTCCAAGTCTTCAACATAATTTCAGTATTTGTTCCAATTTTTGTTTTATTTACTAAGATGAGCATGGGTAGGACAAGGTGCCACGTAACTGACTCACAAGTATGAAGCCATTAACACAGTATGTCAGAGAATGCAGCATTTTAGTGTTTGGAGAGGTACAGGTTCTATTGACATGTCACCTATGTACTGGAGTTGCAAAAATGCAGAAATGCTRTCTGAGAATTCTCACATTTGGTGTTATCGCTGCAAGCAGGTGTGTGGGGTGAATTGTYAGCTGGGTTGAACCAAAAGAACATCCACAGCCTTTTCTGCTTGAACACAATGGAAAAACATTTGGTCCTGTCTCTTAAAAAGTATAAATAARAGCAGTTTTACCAAAGCATTCCAAAGGCCCGCTGAATTCACCATCCAAAAGTGGTCGCTGGAAGCACCTAAGAGTCAGATATGCACACTGAAAAATTTCTTCAGACCACTTGCCCAGTCTCTAATGCTTCCATATTCAAGACATCTTCAGCCCAAAATACACAAATTGCAATGTACTTCTATATAAATATTTCTCASGATTATATATAAAAATATTTCCTGATCCAAGCACTATGTGCTAAAATATCAAACCAAGAACCACAATTGTTTGATACCAATGAAAGAATGTTTGGTTTTACCAGTTGTTTCTTCTCTGCATTTCAGTGAATTTTAATTTTTAGCATGCAACACACTCTTTACAGAAGGGGTTTTTTAGTTATTGAATTGTAGCGCTTGCTTTACCATGATAATACACACATCTAAGCATGCTCACACACTTGCTAATGTTTAAAAGCTCAAAATTCACCCATGTTTGAATCACAAAAACCTTCAACATGGTAATACACAATCATACACAACTGCAATCAAAAAAATGCATGGGCACTGTAAAAATAAAAATAAATAACATTGAAAACATTTTGCAGATAAGAGGAAAAAAAAAAGAAACAATATGAAGAGTTTGGAATTTTCAGAGGCATTTCAAAGTAAAACCCTTTTTATTTTAATTAGAGATTCAATTCAATTTCATCATTTGAACCAATATCTCTCTTTGCTACATCTGCACTGTTCACATYAAGATAAAATATTAGAAAATGATTGACTTGTCAAAAAAAGCATATTTTAAAGCATCCCTGATGACAAATGCTATGAATTATTATTTTTAAAACTCAGTCTCACCCTTTTTAAATTCAATGTCATATATTTAGTTTATTCCAGGGAAGTGAGAGTGAGCCCTTGATTCATTCATTTGCATGTAATCTAACAGAGCTACATGCTTTTGAATATAAAGCAAAAGAAATCTGTTTCTCTTTGCAGTAACACAGCATAAAGGATTCAGAGGGCAAAAAAGTGATGAATAAGGTTARCTTGTCAAAAATTAAATCACTATTTAAAAAAAAAATCCCTTCTTTATGAATACTGACTGTGCTCTCTGTGTGTACAAAGTTCTCAAAAGTGAATCTCCATGTGACACAAATAGCTTATGACCCCTTCACAGATATAAAAACCAATAGAAAATGAAATATTATTTAGAAGTAATAACTGAACTAATATGAACTCAATGATCTCTTCTTAAAAGCTTCATCTAGATCACATAAAGTTTTTGTATTCTATTTTTTAAGTGTGTGAATACAAGCACAGCATTTCAGGAGTGGAACATCCATCATTATGCTGAAAAAAAGCTCAAGGAAATACTTAGACCACAGCCTTTAAGTATGTGAATGAAGCTACAGAAACTGGTTAATCTCTTGCATAAACATTTGTCTCAGTCACATCTGAAGAACCCCACAAAAATTATGTGCAAAAATAGCAGGTGTTTTATGACTTTTTCATAAAGCGAATCAGAAAGAAATAGAAGTCTAAATTTGCAGAGATAATTCATTTTTCAGAAAGTAAACCAATATACGGAAAGGTCRTATAAAAAGCTATCAGTTCTACCTAACCTCAAATTAAAAATGGTAGCTATGGTTGCTGGAAATTGAGTCACRCAGATTAGTTAACACAGATTGTTAAAATTAATTTTAAAAAAAATCTCAGTAATGGAGATCAGTAAATGATTGCACATCACCTTTAATTAGAAAATTATTGGTCAATTAAACWAAGAAGAAGAGGAAAAACACTTCARTTTCACTTATTTGAAATTTCATATATAGAACGGAATAAAAAAATGGCTTATTGTGGTTTTTAGTGCAATACATTATGTGAGCAGCTGGATTTCTCATAGAGAAAGAATTTTTCTATTCTTCCTATTTGAAAATATTTTCTACCTTTTAGATACCAAGCACATGCTCTGTCTTTTCAAAGAGCACTGAAGGATATCATTGAGATGAGATGCTCACTGATATCCTGGACAAGCTCTGCTGATTTTTCCAAATGCTCTGTGTTAGTACTGGAGGATCAAGGAGGGTCTCTATGTCGCTCTTAGGTTTTCTTTTTTCCTTTTTTTGAGCAATTTCTTTTATTTTTCCATCAAAATATTGCAATATGAGGAAGACAGAAGTAACAGTTCACATTTTACCCATTCTATTTCTACAGAGATGTGTGAGAGTTGCACCCAAATGGTGAAGAAGTAAAAGTTCTGTCCTGACTCCAGAAATCCCTCCCTTCTTCTTCTTTTCCCAACGTGACTCCTCACTACCTTTGACATTACCCACATGCACACCCAGCCCCCCATAGTCTGCATTTATTTGAAGCTTTTTATCCTCACCTCTGAAAGACTCTGCTAATCTTCATTGCTGTTCTGATCTCTGTAATTTTTTCCATTTCTTCACACATTTACTCCTACCCAGCCAGCCCCCTTGCCATTCCTGTCTCTGTCTTGTGTGTCAAGCACTAGAACTGGACATTTACTCCTACCCAGCCAGCCCCCTTGCCATTCCTGTCTCTGTCTTGTGTGTCAAGCACTAGAACTGG
>NW_026623749.1:135318-151091 GCF_030028575.1 Malurus melanocephalus | reverse complement strand
TTCAGCTAACTAACTCAAATAGAGTGGGATCCTTGCTTTACTTTTTAAACTTTTTTTTTTTTTGTTTTTTTTTTTTTTCTCAAAAGATATTGGTCTGTTATGAAACCCACTTATGAAGAAGTGTTGCTAAATCTGGATGCACGGACATACCTGTATGATATGCATGTAAATGCAGACACACCARTATTGATCAATTATCTGTCTCCCGTAGAACCAACGCACCGAACATTATTGCTAGGTTAGTGGGTATGCTCTTGGACAAAGAGTTTGTCTCCCCCACCCCATTCCATACAGAAATAAAAATTCCAGTAGCATTCAACTGATAATCATATACTGACTTTAAAAGTAGTCACCCCAATATGCCCTAGAAATTACTCATGAAAAGGATTATTCATGTATTGCCCTAACATRTGTCACTCAGCCAGAAGTGATGCCTGGCTTAACTCAAAGTATTGATTTGCTACCCTGAAATTAATTTTTTTTTTCTAAAGTAATTTATAATATATTTCAAAACACCAGTCTCAGAAGCCAGAGCATTTRAGCTTTAATCAGCACTTAAGTTCACCCCTGCTCTTCTGTCATTCTATCATTCATGGATAACTAAAGACAAAGGTATTTTCAGGAGCCCTTGAGGATGAGAGCATGTCTGTGTCTTTTAGAGTYTGCTCCTCAGAGCAGGGCAGCTTTTAGCTGACTGAAACATCACAGACTTGTGAAGATGTCTCAGGCATCCTGGAGATGAAGTTTCAGCAGTAGGTCCAATAACAGCTCAAGAAATTACCCAGAAAACACATAGAAAATCTGGAGCACAGGCTTAGCTCCTAAATAAATCTGCMTGCAGTAAAATAATATTGTGAGGAGATACCATCTTCTATATAGGACTCATTTTTTTTTTTTTTTAACTCAATCTTCTGTGGTCTAGACTGATGAATAAACTGAACAATAACAATTTATTCTATTTAACTCCAGTGTGCTGGTTATTTTAGTGATTTACTAGGTAATGAAATAAATTAACGGCTTAGTGTTTAAAGCTTGCCTTTTYAGGTTCTAATATCCAAACTTGCAATCTTCAGAAAACAGATATAAATGTAATTCTCCCTATGGAATGGCAGATACCTTATTTTGGGCTTTGTCAAAAATTTTTAATAGTTGTAGCATTTTTTCCCAAAATCTGATCTCCCACCCATCAAAATAAGTATGCCTGATTGTAGAGTGCTGTGTGGGGTTTTTCACGTGCCCTAAGCTTCTATCCATGGAAACACATCATTAGCTGAGGTTGGAGAAAGGTATTGCACGGAGTCATGGGGTGAGGACTAGGATCCACCTTGGAGAGAGACATTTCCCACATGCTGCAGAGCACAGCTTAGCCAAGGCAGCTTTTGTAACAGAGAGCTCAATCTCAGACTCAGGGAATGAACATCTCCCTGCCTGGGAGCCCTGGCTAATTACTGCAGCAGAAATGGGCATTTTGGGAGCGTGAGAGACAGCTGAGAAAACTTCCTTTAAAGCTCTCCTTCCATCAGTACTGGCCTGATCGTTCAGATCAGAAGCCACAGTTGGCAAACACAGCTTCAGCTTGCCAACAAGCCAGAAACTAAAAACTGATTTAACAGAATGTGTTGCAGTCAGCCATACTTCTCAGAGTGAGGAGAACTTACAAGAAATCCTATGGTTTGGAATGGTCTCATTCTGGTCATTGATCAGGTGTTTCTGGATCACGGAGCTGTCTACAGTGATAACACAGCAGCATTCAATCAACAGGGAACTCGCCAGGTGCACACATACCCTAACAGCTTTAAAAGAAATCTTTGATACTAACAGAAAATATKTCTTTCATATGAATATTTGCTCTGTGGCAAGGCATATCGTGCTGATGTGACCTTTATTCAAGTACAAATTACTTCCTTTAGCACAGATTACAGTTATTCACATTAGAAATCTCCCTATAATTTAAGCCCAAATGATAACTCGTTTAAATATGTAACAAAATTATTTTTGGCCTAACTACCAGTTATTTTGTCTAATAAGTGATTACTTAGTCATTTTGAAATAGGATAAAATCATAAATCATAGTTAAATTAATAAAATGATCCAACACAAGTATATTTCTTTACTTATATTTCTTTACTTTCTTCTACATCTTCACCTGTTCCCAAGCACAGACTCCCAGGTCAGGGAACCCTGTCGGGCTTAAGGATGATATGTGAAAACTATACACTAAGCTAAAATGTGAATTTGGGGTTTGTGCCATGGATATCCTTGTCTGGTCCATAGTGCCCTGATCCTGAATTTCACAGTTTGCTGTGAGTCAGTGCAGGATGAGGACATGGTTGTCATAACCACCCACTGGAGAAATTGCTCCTTGATGCTGCTCCTGTCCTGGTTACCTCCCACCCAAGAGGTGACTCAATTATAAATTCCCCTGCCAGTTCCACAAAAGAAAAAATATCAGCACTTTCCTGTCCATTTTCTTGGAGGCAAATTGAACCAAAAAAAGCTTCAGCTAGGACCAGCAACCCCACCCTGATTGCAGTAGGTCAACAGGCTTAGGAGTTAGAGCCCAGAACTCAGACATGTAATACATACACAAAAAAAGGCACAAGTCAGAGAGGCTTGAAAAAAGTTGCATCACTCATCTTTTCTATGTCTTAGAACATTCTTGAAAAGCAAACAAAAAACACCCAGGAGACCAAATCAAAGATGACAAAGAATCCTAATTTTTAAACTGCATTTTAACATAGTTCAGCTAACTAACTCAAATAGAGTGGGATCCTTGCTTTACTTTTTAAACTTTTTTTTTTTTTGCTTTTTTGTTTGTTTTTAGCTGCAGCAAATCAGCACAGAAGTGCATTTCCACACACAGACTATATGTTTATGTTTTCCAGTTAGGACCCTTGTATGTATTCCAGAGGGCTGGCAGGCAATCACAGAAACAGAGGGAAGAATTTCTGATAAACCCTAACATAAATAATTTGCCACTKACTTCAAATATTCAGCTTACTTGAAGAGAATGAACAGCATCTGATTATTTCTAATGACAAATTATTCTGTAACACTGAAAGAAAAATATAAAAGCACAGGTGACTAATTTTTCCTTAAAAGCAATCGAGATTCAATTTATAAATGACACTTAATTACATGCATTCACTGTAAGTGAAAAAAACGTGATGAACTAGAGTAAATGCTTTTTATGCAAGTGGTTACAGAGTCAGCAGACAGAAAATTTTAGAGTACAATTTCTTATTTAGAATTGCATAACTATCCATTTTTATTAGCCCTAAATGCTTTCAGTTCTCTTTTAAATTTCTGCACCCAAGTGCTTCTTCAAGGTGATTACTCTCCATCATAGCAGTGAGGATGTCTTCAACTGAAAATTTTAGGAAGTTTATTTGCTTCCAGATATTTACAGATTCTTTAGCTAACCAGTATAATGCAACAGATTGGAAAAAAAAAAAAAAGTCCATACACAATATGAAAAATATTTTAAATCAATGTTCTTCTGCTCCTCTTTTTTAAATAAAAAACCAATTTGGCATTTTCATCTATTATACTGCAAGAAAATAAGGTTGGGTAGATAGCTAAGTATAGCCCAGAAGTGTCTCTAGTTAAACAGCAAGTTTTCACTTATGTTATTTTCATATCTGTGTTTTGGCAGACATGCCAGTTTCAAAGGTGATGGTTTCACAGCTAAGTAAAGCAAATTGCAGAAATTCAAGCATGTGTAACAGAGCTGAGGCAATGTACCACCAGAAACACAAAAGCTCTGAAAGTTAGCACATAACTTTGAATTGTAGCCCTTGAAGATCTTCCAGATAGGTTAAAGAAAATAGTGTTAGAAAAATACCTTTCTGTGAATGTTCCCCTCATTACTTATTGCTCCAACTCAAAAAAATGCTGGCATTGAAACAGCTGTGCCCATAAAATATAGTGATGAAGGCAGAGGACTGACCAATCTTGTGAAACTGAGTTTTAATTTATATCATCATTGTTGGTTAATCATCGTTGCAGAGGATTGTTGTTTCAAATATTTAGAAAATAGGCCGGTTTTAATAATGTTTTATTTTCTAAAAGAARTTTTCCTGACAAAATGAGCAATTTTTTCATGAATTTTAAATGTTTTCAATATTAATATTTAAAAAAAAGCATTCCTATCAGCTTTCCAGCACTTTAATCAGRAAAGTTAGTAAGCAGTGTAAAGCACTTTATTATAGAGCTTTTACTGGAATGGTGCAGGCAGATATTTGAGATAAGAGTGTGGATTCCATGCCCTTAAGAAAACTTAAGGACAGCAAGTGCTTTCTGTGTGCTTTGCACATGAATTGACAAAGCTGGAGCCACCGCATTTGCCAAGAATAAAAGACCACTCCACAGAAACTAAACAGGCTTTCAGATGTATATTCATATACCTTTAGGGACATAAAACTCTAAAAATAACTGACAAAGTGACTGAGAGTGTCTCTTGAAATATCTATCTATTTTGCTCGCATGCTTAGCCAACCAGGAGAAAGGGAGCTGTGAATCAGGAGCTATGAAGCTGCAGTTATTTTGAGAAGTGTGTTAACCATGACCACAAAACCTCTGCAGCGCATTGGCCTCGTGTCCAATGGCCCCAAAAATCCTGCAAACACCTGGGTCACCCACACTGTGTGGGTCAGGCAGACCTGCCAAAACTGGGATGAGTTTGTTTGATCACACCCTACTCATGGATCTGCTCCAAACTGCAAAAAAAAACAGACGGGGCTACAGCAGCACAACCCTCTATTATTGCATTATGTGAATTGTGGAATTAATCCCCAAACACTGTCATAAAATATGCATCCCAAGAAGGTTAAGAGAATGCAGTGAGGTAGGAAAAAGATAGAAAAAACAATCCTATAAAGGAAAGGCCAACAGATAGTTTATTTGAAATAAATGACCAGATTATGCACACACACCAAGCCACAGCTCTGTGCTGCCACTGATAGGGAAGAAATAGAGGCACCAAACAATATTCCAGCTTAAATTTCCAAATGCAAATGAGCCTCAATCAATAGGTGCACTAGGTACTTCTACCACGGACGAGGTAATTAACCATWCTGAATAATTTAGCATTGTATCAAGAGTCAGTTTGAAATAAACCCCAGTACATTTCATCAAACAGCAGCAGCAGCAAAATGATGAACTGTTCCTGCTATAACTATTTTAATTTCTAGGATAACAAAATGAATAGAGAAATCTTGATCCTGACTAATACTATTTTGATTAAGTGAAGAAACCACATAACTTGAGAACTTGCAAGGGGCTACATGATGAACATCAGGTAACTGAACATTTCCTTTGTAAACTGAAGCACCTTTCATTATAATTCATGAAAAAAAAAAGAACTACTGAAATCAATTCCTTATCTCCTATGAAAAATATGGTGAAAGGTGTTAACAAGTAAAGAAAATGTGATTCTGACATTAAATACTCTTGCACAAAGTGATGTTTTATTATACATTTATACATGAAGTGCTATATATAAGTAACACCRAACGCCCTTTCACTAAAGCTATACATAGAAAAATATTTTAGCATACAGTTCTGAAAAGATAACCATAATTGCTTTACTGCCCTGAAGACATGTAGGTATGTAGCTGGCACAAGTTATATTTGTTAATGATAATGGCTTAAAGACTACAATGAACTTTTTTTTTTTTTTTTTTTTTTTGCATTTGTTTTAGAGAAGCAGTACAATTACAGAGAAGTTACAGTCCTTGAGCACAACTGATCAGTTTTGATAAACTCCCATGAAAAAGCCCACTGAAGGAAATAAAGCATAAGACAGCTGCCACTACTAATGACCAAAGGCATCCTTTATGCAGAATCCCACTGTAAGATAGCAGAATTTTTTTTTATTATTATTTCAAGTTAACTTTCAGATACACTAATCAGACCAGAAATCTTTGTTCTAATAAAGAGAGACTCCCAAAAAAAATCTATATGAGACAATTAGAAGGAAAAGTCAAGTCACTTGTCCTCAGAGTCAATATTCAGATTAGAACAGCATTTCATCAATACTTAAAATATTAATTCTATTTGACACTGGACTGTCACAGAATACAGGAATGTAAGACTGAAATGATTTTTTTTGTTAATATGTACTCTGCAAATGTGAGATTACATTTAAACTTGATACAATTTATTTACTKCTTCTGTTCAGCATTTTTGCATATTGAGTAAGAATATCTGGCCACAATGGAAGTGTTGGCTTTATTTAACCTCAAATTCAAGAAAACTCAGACTACTTAGCCACATGAAGAGGGAGGGGAATTGTTTTCTGTGTTTGTAAATAATTTCCATGAGGTATATTTCTTATATTGCCTGCTAACAATAAGGTCTGCTGATTAAATCTGCATATATAATTGGTAAAATGAGTTATGCTCCTTTTAGAATCACGGCAGTGCTCTTTCCACATATTAGCAGGGATGACAAGTGYGCTCATAAAGGACTTATGTCTTACATGAGAATATCTGTGTTAGGTCAAAGACAGTAGCATGCAGAAAAATCCTCCTCAGCAGCGCCACAAACTGTGAAAAGAAAATGTGATAGAAGATATTCAGTACCATCTCCACTGGATCAATTTCTAGGTCAGTTGTTTGTCCTTTAAAAATGTCAAAGCAAGACAAATGTTCACAACTCTAGTTCTTCTAAATAATATGCTACAGTTGAAATCTGAAATATGCCTTATCGTAGCTTCTGACAGTATTTTGG
The DNA here is from genome assembly GCF_030028575.1 of Malurus melanocephalus. Taxonomy (NCBI): domain Eukaryota; kingdom Metazoa; phylum Chordata; class Aves; order Passeriformes; family Maluridae; genus Malurus; species Malurus melanocephalus. The sequence continues at coordinate 144,359 of NW_026623749.1, read as the reverse complement.
GTTGAAGAATAAGTTTKCCCAGTGTGAAGAGAGAAATGTAAAATAGGGTACATGCTCTGGCTCTGACACTCATGTCAAATRGCAGCACACAGCAGAAGGAGAGCTGGTGATCTCACATCTTCTGGGCAAAGGAATGGGAGAACGGGTCACTGACACCTGCTGCTCTAAACTGTGCTCCTGCCACTCATCCCAGATGCTGCTGCAGATCTTTTATCCATTTAAGGAACTAACTCTGTTTGGGATCACTTCTAAAGTAGGTAATTTGAGCTTAATTAATTTTTACAAGAATTTCTTTCCCTCACACAGAAGCTAATTAGTTTCAGTCCTGAAAGTTTCTCGTTGAGGCAGGAGACCTTTTCCTTTCGCCCATACCAATTGTTCCGTGAAGTTAAACAAGATTAGGCTTCCACTACAGAAGGCAGGTTCTGCTTTGAAAAACGTGGATACAGAGCTCTGAAATACGAATAGAGTTTGAGTGAGGTAATTTAAACAGCTGCTAARCAGTGACAGTTTTCTAGTCATGGTATTAACACATGCCTAGTCCTGTAAGGATTAATGAAACCCTTGGGAGTTTATAAATCTTTCTGTGCAGTATTAAACAGCCTCACTCTTGCAGATGCTGAATGTCTTACTGACCTAACAAAACTGCTCAGCTTCTTTCAGCATTTCACTTTATTCATTTTATTGCCTCCATACTGAGAGATACAGGGCATTTAATAAACACATATATTCAAAGCCACTTTCTTCAGCCTCATTTTTCTTCATAATTTCATTTTTTGGTACTCTACAGTAACATTTTTGGCCAGGCTTTCTCTTACCACCCTCCATCTCTCCAAAGCTRATCCCTGCATCCATCTTACCTGTTACATGAGGAACATCCCACAAGGTGCCACGAGGAACATACCAACCTTGCTTTAACTCACTTTTTGTGAAATTATATCTCCATGTAGCAACAAAACCTCAGCATCTGACTTGTGCTGGGAAAAAAAAAAAAAAAAAAAAAAGGAAAAGAAAAGAAAAAAGCACACTGCATAGAAGTTAGGCAAAGTGACACAAAATGTCTCCAAATTGTTCTGTACCACAATCTACATGGACAGAGCCAGCTGTTAGGACCACTATTGCTGGACAGAAAGAGGACAAAAATAAGCACTATTTTGCTTTACATTACTTTTTCTACAGACCGATCCATAAAACATTGACTTAAATACAGAATTTATAACAAAAAATGTGGCCCAATAATTTAGAGAAATAAAGTATCAAGCACTGAATTTTGGTTGTGACAGTCAGCTTACAATAATTCAATGTCTATGTAGATTGCAGCATGTGGATTACTGAAACTGATAGGCCTTTTCTGTTCATATCCAAAATGTGAATAACATCAAAGGGAATGATGATTAAGCAGTGAAATTGTATTGTAATGTGAGGTTTCTGTGCCACTGGACAGTAAAAATAATACAAGGAATCTGCCAACTATCATTATTTGAGCAAATAATTTACATGTTTAATTAAAGTTGGGAAATAACATTAGCTTCTTATATTTACCAAAAAATACAACCAACAAACAAACCAACTGATCAAGCCTCTTTTATTCAGGTGGAAAAAGTGGCAAACCCAAAAATTTTGATCAGTTTTAAAATTCTTATTAAAAAAATGTTAGATTGCAAGTTTTAAAATTTTATACACCAAGCAAGAAAGGTTCTGTTGTCCTTATGACTTCTAGTAATAAAGTGGCCATCAGCAATGCCAAAGTTAGTGGAACAATATATCATAACAAGAACTGTGAAAAGGTCAAAAGTGACCCACCTGTCTTAAAACAAAATGAAAGGTATATTTGATGAGAGCTGTTATCACCTTCTCATCGGGGTCTTTGTATCTTTTATGCTTTGAAAGAAAAGAGTAAATAAAATCTTATTAGAACTGATATTTTAGGAAGCGTTTACTGCAGGTTTTCATTGTTTTTTTGGTTGAATTTGAATGAAAAGTGCATTCCAATTGTCCAAATCCTAGCTGCTCAGAAACTGAGCTGGATACACATGCAGATCTAAACAGTTTGCATYGCTAATAACCAGAACAAGTATCTTTAAAAAAAACCCCAAACCAAAAAACAATTAATAAATGGTGAATCCAATAATTCTATTAAATAATTCTATTCTATTAAATAAAACTTAAAGCCTTGCTAAACTCTGTGTAATATGAATTTTCCAGCAATTTTAGCAATTACATGGAACASTTATTGTTTTCATACTTTCACTAAATTATCCTGTTTCCAACATCCCACTTCAATAAAGTATCACCCACTAATGTGCTGGAAMAAAAAAAAAATAAAAAAAAAAATTAGAAAGAAACAGGAAAACAGGATTTGTATTAAACATGTATCAGCTGGAGAAGATACAGCTCTAGTTTCAGTTACCTCTGGACCTAAATAAGAAATCATATCTTTTTAGTGCCATTCTGACAATGTCACCTTTTCAGGAGCATATTTTCAGGGTGTTCTTGTGGAAGAGGGCACAGTGGTGGCTCAGGGGAATGTTTGTGACCAAAGATTCTCATCCAAAGGAGAGCAGAAGAAACGCTGCCTTGGCAGCAGGAAGCCTGTGTAGATATCATCCCTCTCCTTCCCTACCAGATTGCCTGTGCAAGTTTCTCCTCCTCCACCCACAAGYAGAGCTGTGATACTGTGCAGATGAAGTCAAACCCACTTATTTTGGCTTTGGGATGGCAGGAAACAAACTCATCCATCACTTGCTGCCATTCAGGCCTGTAGTATTGTCACTAATATGCTGTCCTGGGAAAACATTCGCCTACTGTCAGTTAGCTGACAACAACTTTGCTTTTGGTATTTTAAGATTCCTTGGAATATAGRACAACTATCATTAAAATTATCCTAGATTCTCTTCATACCTATTTAGAATTTAAAACTGTTTGTCTGCATTAAAAATTAACTAAAGCTATCTTAATCAGTTAATTCATCTTTGTTATTCTTATATCCTGCTCTWCACATATTTTGGCATCACTGTTAATTTATTCAACTTAGACCTACTTTGCAGCATGTAGAAGTATTTTGTATAACAGGAATGTGTTGATTAAAGAAAACATTTTAAAATGTCTGGCATATCTTTGTTTTTCAGTTTTTGACATTTGACTGAAATTGAAATACCTCATTAAAGATGGCATATTGCATGAGGTATGAACACACATAACATAAGGAAATGTTGAGGTAAAGAATACAGGGCATTACCAGATTCCTCTCTTCAGCCCCTTTCTACTTCTCTTCTTGGTACCCCACCAGCCAAAAGTATTTTTGAAGCAGTAAGGTGTAAAACAAATAATTGTTTGATTGCGAAATTCTTTTATTTGAAGTTCATGTTTGTTCTTACATTTATTTGAACACATTTAATTTTCCTAGATACTACCACTGCCATTATTACTTTCTGTAATATTATGTGTAGATACCTAGATTTCTACGGCTTCATGCCCAAAGATCATGAACTGTTATATTCATGGTTATTTAAATATACCATAGTTTTTAAAGTATGTGACTACTTCTTTGAAAACTGTACATTGTTATATTCTGCTAACTGACATTAATTATCCTATGTCAAATCTGCAAGTCCTCCTGCATTAGCACACACATCTACAGTGTTCAAATCCATACAGTCTTCTATGTTTTACAAAGGATTCTTCTGGTTCAGGAATATCCATGGGAAAAAAAAAATAAAAAAAAATCTTCTAGATTAAGGTTTGTTAGAATAATTCAGTTAGGCCTTTTTGGATTAATCTCTATTAAATTCTATTAAGACCTTTTCCTAAGGGTAGTGTTTTCATATAATGAAATCCTGTAAACACAAGGTCAGACAGTGAACCATGGCTAAGCTCCACAAAATTAAATTCAGGAAACRCAAGGTTTTCCTTTTTGTTCATCTAATCCTTGGATAAGTCATGGTCAATGCTGCAGAGGAAATATTTGGCAGATGTGTCCTTACATGCTCGTGCAGCAAACAAACCACAGCCCCATCTACTTGGGCACGATGGGACTCTTGTTTCCTGTGACAAAATTCTCTCTCAGYCTTCCCATCCAGGTTTCTCCAAGGAAACTGCAGGGCTAGGGAGAGGCAGGGCTCCCATTGACATTCCTTCTGTCTTTTCTTGGTGGTGGTATAGAGAGTAGCCAAGACTAAAAAATCCATCTTTTTAGTCCTGCTCTCAAGAATATTGGAATGTAGTAATTTTCTAAAGCACAGTACACCAAGCATGAATAGAAAGGGCTTACTTGATATTTAAATATATATATTTTTTTTTAAACACCAAACATTAACTCTGAAAATCACTCTTACTGAGGTTAATGGTTACAAAAGAAGTCATCAYAAAATCTGTGTCTGAAACTCTTTATTTTAGCTATCATCATCAGTCTTAGAGAACAAAATTCTCCAAGTCTTAGGGAATTAAATTATTTCATGTGCTAACTTGGGGAAAGTGGTATGAAACTGGTATTTTCACAATGATGGTTGCACTTCTAGCAGGAAATAATCTTTTGAGTTTTAGTCGTTCAGAGTGGTAGGAATGGAGGTTCTCAGAATTTCCTCTTTGAAATATTTATCCATTTYAGGAAAGGAGCGTTTTCTACTTCTATTACATTGGTAGCATTTCAAAAATCAATTAAATATTTTCTGTACTTAAAATATTTCATTTTAAAAGWGACTTTATTGGAGGAATCAAAGAACCCAGGTTCTTTTCTCATATATTCCTTACTTGGCAGAAGTGAACAGGCAAAAAGCATCACCACATATTTTTCTTCCTTCATGTTCACCAGATAAATAAGCATGACTGGTTGAAATAGCCATGAGACTAGAAACAAAAAAATATCCTCTCAAAATTCTAATGGAAATGCTTTAGGACAGACTTTTCTCACATCTGCTCTTATTTTTTTCAACAAGTMTTAAAAATAGTCATGGGTCTTCTGATCTCTTTTTGTTACCGCAAAAAAATCATCTCCATTTTACTTCTTAAATGTTTTTCTATTTGTAGAATTGGTGTGTAAAGGACGGAAGTCTTATCTTTTGAACTGGGAAGAATATTTTGTTTTTATCAGGAAAAACAACACTTGGAATGAAAAAAACAAAGAAGCATAAAGCTTTGCATTAAAGTTTCGAGATCCACCTTTCCAGATTTTTCTAGCRTCAGAAGGGGTAAAAAAAAAGTCAGTGTTGTACATTAATGAACTTGGCAAGGGCACTTCAAACTAGTAAATAATTCATGCTGTTTTGCAAGGTAATAAATCCAATATCACTGAACAATTAATTACCTTCATTAGGAAGCAGATGCACTGCTCTGTCTGGCAGCCTCTTTGCAGGAAAACCATCCCAAATCTGTTTAAAATGGGAAAYGTGGCAAGGCATGATCTGACACACTCCTCTTTCACTCTTTGGTGCAACTTTAGATATGTTTGGGTTGGTTTTTGGTTTCTTTTCCATCCAGAGGGAAAGAGAAATTGAGGTTCATGTACCAGATCCAAGACTTTTTTTTTTTTATTATGACCGGAACTTTTCTGAAAATGCCGCACCACAGGGCACGTGTGGAGTGGAGCCATCCTCTGTTGGCAAACACTGGAAGTACATGGATGAAATGATGCCTGCTCTAGGAGCAAGGATCTCCAGTTATTCAAAAATCCTAACTGCAAGCTCTCCAGCAGACATATTTTTGATAAAGTTATCATGCTTTACACTTCAGCTGCCTGGTAACCTGGTTGAGGTTGCTTTTAAGAAGAGGTAAATCGTATGAAATCGTATGAATATTCAGTGCACTTTAGATGTATGGTACCCTTAGTAAACCAAAGTTAGGATTTTTTTTTTAAGGGAATGAACCACCTGAAACTTTCAACAGGTAAATATGGAATCCAGTTACTGAAAGTGTGGAGAAATAAACTTCCCTTTGCTATCATGTCCAAGAAACATGGAACACTCAGCAGAATTGAAGAAAATAAGTTACAGGTATTAAACGGGTAAAATGGACTTTGCTGGAGGCAAAATCTCACCACAGGACTTCTTTTTCCTGGCAGACAGAATTTGTAGTGAAACAATAGTTAAGGTACAAGTTATTGCCAAACAATTCTTTAACCAGTTAAAAAAAAAAAAAAAAAAAACATGAAGGCTGATTAAACCTTCTATCCTTCCACAGCTCTGAGACAACAAGAATTAGTTCAACACTGCCAGTTATCTTTAATAGTATTTATTTTTCCACAGAGGAAATTGTGAGGTCAGTGCAAATAATTAAAATACATTTTCAACTGATTAAAATATGTATTTTATCCAACACCCACACAAGGAGAAGCTCTGTTTCAGTAGGAAAAAAGGGCAATTCAGCCGTGGGCTGTTTTGATGTGCAGAGTATGAGCTGGCAGTACTCTTTGATCCATGTCCTTCAGGCAAATTTGACATCTATTTCACCCGAGGCAGGCTGGGATCTTTTGAAGGGTATTTCTGTRTAATGAATGACTGACTGCTAGAAGTCATGTCATTGTCCTCCTCTGCCTCTTCAGATCCAATCTGCAGGCCAGGTGAATCTCATGACATGTCTCCCAGTAAATCAAGCAGGGAGAAGAAATGMCTGAAATAGTCCCCATCATGCTGACACCAGAAAATCCAGATGATGAGTGATTTGAAGAATCTGAGGAGAAACTCAGCTTAGCTTTACATTCATTTCAGAATAGGGTAGCAATTTTGAAGAAAATTCAATATTTCAAATAGTGTATTGGGTAGATTCTGTGTAGAGAAAAAACCACCATGACTCCTTTAAAAAAAAATCTGATCTTTCCTCTTAGTACTTTTACATCTGCTTGTATACATTTGTTGCATTTCCTTTAGTAAAACGCTTCTTTAATGTCATAGCAGTTTATTTTAACAATGAATTATGTATTTCTATAGCAAATAATTATATACTAGTCTTATTACACACCTAAGTTTACTTCAAAGAAGGCTGGTGATCTGTTGSTGTGAGGTGATGGACATTTTTTAAGTGCCTGGATAATTAAACTGTGGACATAGAACCATTATCAGAACAACTGTGAGACTTCCTAATTGTTGCCTTAGCAAAGTTCTCTGTCTGGATGTCTCTTCTGGTGATTACAAGGTGAACTTCTTTATTTATTTGTCTTTCATTCCACGCATTCTACAGCAGCAAAAAAACTTTACCCATGCGTAAGAGCTAATCAATTAAGAATAAGTTAAGGATAAAATATTTCCAGAGGCAAACAATCCAGAGGGGGAAAAAAAAGCCTGCCCTTTCCCCACGCAATTTGATTTGCTGAACATCTGAAAACATTTCTACTCACAAGTCAGCTACAGCAATTTGAATCCTTTTTATCTTCCAAAGAGCAGCTGTGCAAGGTTTTGTTTTGTGCAAATTCAGCATAAAAATGAGAAATTAGTTATCCACCTATAAATATTTTTCTGCTTTTGATGAACAGTAAATTCTTTCAGTAGTTGTCCTAAGGAGGAAGGAATATGGCCAGAAATATATTTAAATAACATGGCTCTGTAGTAATATTAAATGGAAATAGGGAGTTAAGTTTTTACTTTTCCTCTGGGCAAGGAATGCTGTTCATCTCCAGCTTAATTTTGCTGATCTTTGTTTGGCCCAAACTGAAAAATCATTAATTTTAGCCAGACTGAAATAATGTGGTTGTTTTGCGGTGATGATGTTTCATGCGGTGTTTAATAATGAATATTTGACTGCATATTAAACACTCAGCATGGTAGGTGATGCCTTCATTCTAAAGAAGAATACCTGGGACAAGGAAGTTTYCTCATAAATTTCTGCATAACATGGAGCTCTTCTGGAATGTAATTTCTACTAAAACATGGAGAAGAGTATTTATAATTCCTTCAAGAAAATATGATTCATTTAGACATATAGAGATGGATATACATACACTCTTAGACACATATACACATGTAAAAGTATAGATATATACAAGCTTGTGTTAAGACAGTCCAGAGCAAGATTCTATATATAGTAAAAATCACAGATATATATATTCAATTTTATAATTTTTTTAGCAAATATCTTCTGTGCCTACCATAGAACATATTAAAAGGTTCTTTAGGGCTGTGGACATACATCCTTGTTGTACTGCAGGTTTTAGGAAGGAGCACATGCAACACCTTCATTAATACCTTTCAGAAGAATAATGAAAGAGTCTCTGCAAAACCAAAAACAATAGAGRGGACAAACTGGCGAATTATTTGACAGCAAGGAGAAGTACCTCATCTCCACACTAATATCACACACTTTAAGTGAAAAAGGAGTGCTAAAACATAGAAGCACATTGATTTTAGTAGGTTTGAAAAAATAGAAGCCATTATCTTATCTTCGGAATGCCAGGAAAGAAAAGTATTCCATAGAATTCAAGAGCAATTCTAAAAAYCCACTTTTAATGCATCAAAATATATTCACTGTACTTTTTATTCTTCTACAATAAGATAACTCATTAACTTGCAATAGGGATTCCCACTTCTTCATCCATAATGGAAAATCTCTACCTTATCAAAAAATAAAATTTGCTCAATCACTGTTCTTTTGATCAATATGTATTTTCTCTTCCAGACAGTTTCAGGTTATGGTCTTAATATCAAAAGAAAAAAGATAAACCAAGGGCAAAGCAGCAAAACCTACTCTGATATTAAATCCAAAGGAATCTGCTCGGGGTGGTGGGTTAGTTATTTTAGTTTGTGGATTTTTTTTTTTTTTTTTTTTTTTTTTTTTTTTTTTTTTTTTTTTTTTTTTTTTTTTGGTTTCTTGCTTTGTTTTTAATAACCACATCTGTATCTTTTCTCCCTATATCCTGACAACAAATACATCTTTCTGCTTTGAAACAGCATACTCACTAACCCAATGAAAAGACACCCAGTAACATCCGAAACAGTGTCAGAAATTCTATATATATAAAAAAAAAACATAACCACACCCCCAATTTCTCACTCCGGCTGCTGTTGTGGGTTACTCTTGGCTACAGGGGAAAATCCTTCATAGCCACTCTCTCATAT
>NW_026623749.1:84243-135137 GCF_030028575.1 Malurus melanocephalus | reverse complement strand
CCCACCCCAAGTGAAGCAGGGGGATGTGGAGAGGGGGCTGTGGTCAGTCCATAATAGTTCCTTTCCACCACTCCTCTCATTTTTTCCTTCCTCCAGCATGGATTCTTACACAGGCTGGAGTTCTTTAGGACCAACCTGCTCCTGCATGGAGTCCTCTTCACAGGCCACAGTTCCTTCAGGACATTCTCTGCTGCTCCACTGTAGGCTCCTCCATGGGATGGGGGGCTCTCTGCTCTAATGCCAGAAGCAGCTCCTCCCTCTCCTTCTCCACTGACCCTGGAGCCTGCAGGGTTGTTTCTGGCTCTTTTCCCTTTTCCTCAGTCTGTCTGGATTTTTTTTCTCTTTTGTAAATAAGTTCCCTGAGATGTCACCTGCAGGGCTGAGAGGCGCCTGTGGTGGTCTCTTGGAACTGATGGGATCCATCGTTGTTGGGATCACAGAGACCCCCCTGAGCAACCAAACCCCATCACAGCCATTGTAGACAAAAAATATCAAAAAAACCTTGGGCTGAGGGAGCACAGTGTGTAGGGGCCAGGTTGTTGTGGGGTCCCACACCACCCCAACTTTAAATCTGTGTTTTCTATTTTTTGGTGTGACAGCCAGTGCTGTGTGCTCCTGTAGGGTCAATAACAGTGGGACAACCTTGGAAATGATGCCAGACAGGCGCCTGCCACCACTGCCTCCCTGTAATCCCTACCAAAATCAATGACACTCTTGAAACTCTTGCCATTCTCGACTAGCATCTCAACTAGATGTTCCCAAGGGCTCACAAACTGACATGATATCTCAACATCTCCTAGAAAATATCACTGTACTATCCATGAAAAAAATTATTTTAGGAATCTTTTTGTACCTGCTRGTTATCTACACCCTAATATCGGAAAGGGTTCCATTTTGTTCTTGTTCTGGCAGTGATGGTCATGTCTAATAAACAGGCTACAGTAATTCATATTTTTTTTTCCACTGGCACTGTTGGGGAATATTCATTTCAAATTTGAAATGGATTCATCCCAGCTGCCATGAAACCATTTGTGCTTTAAAGAATGGTGAGATTCTCCAAATTGCTTGGAACTKGTTCAGGTGGTTGGCAGACAGACCTCACTGCAGGTAGCAAAACCATTYTGCTGAATACAAAGGCTAGACCTCTACAGTTATTGGTTTTATACTTCATAATAAAATTATGATTCACAGAGATGCTGAGCAAGAGAAGTAAATAAACTTTCCCATGGCTGTGCAGGCTTCTCTGTGGATTGCATCCAAGGACCCTTGGATCCCACTCAAGGCCTTGCTTTAGATGTTTATTTATGCATAGGCATTTCTGAGGCACTCAACACTCTGGTATCGCAGTCCTTTGAGAACATAATAGGACAAGCTTTACAAAATGCTTCAAAATAAAAGAAAGGTCATTACACCTTTTCACGAGTAGAAATATTGAGTCCAAGTACTCAAAGAGCACTCAAAAGTACAAGGACCTCTTTGCTTAGTCACCTGGGAAATGTAATTTATGATTGATCTGAAGGAGAAAGGTAATTAACTATGGAGAGTGGTAGTTGGGGGAGGGCTGGAAATTACCTTTCAATTTTTTTAGAGGGCTCTATTCATCTTGGAGCATGGACAGAACATTTTCATGGGTCACACTCGTACACACACCCACACAGGACATTGACAGAACAACAAATACCACATTGTTCCCCTTCTGTAACCCAGGAGCTCCCCACTGGGATCCCCAGAGCACCAAAATGACTGTGGGTGCTCTGAGAAGGATGTGTGACAGGGCTGATGAGTAAACTGCATTAATGTCCAGGGCTTAACCAGAGCAGAGGGTGCCAAGGACAATCTCAAAGCACATTCCACATCTTCTGACATTTCTGCAAGGCTCAGGCAGGAATTGCCTGCACTGGAAACCTCTGCTGTGCAGAGGGTCATTAAGAGACTGCAACTCATCTTATTTTACCTTTGTTAGATAGTTTGAAAAWTTWCATTATTCAATTCTTACATTAGYTATATCAACAAATTCCAGTTACTCKAAARCCCAGAGGTGGASTACYCTTGACYTGAGTTTAATCTTATTGTCAAAATCTGTTTTTCCCCATAAGAGTGCCTTAAATGTACAACTGCTGGTTGTTTGTAGGTTTCTTATTTATCATTTTTTGAAAGAGTGAGAAAGCAATAGATATTGGTCAGGATTAAATATCTGTATGGTTGCAAACCTCAAGTTGTCAGTAACAYCTATGCTTAATATAAGTGATTTCACACTTATGTACTCTTCTTTATTTTTTCCTGATTTTTAACTCTGTCTACTTTAAGTCTCTTAGGATCATTTCATTCAGTGCTTATTTTTTTCTTAATCTTTCCAGATGTTAAGAATACTACAGTTTAATTGAGAAGCTGAGTGTGAAAGAATAGTGTATGAACSACATGTTTTTAATAGTTATGGAAATTGAAGGATATTTCCAAGCTCATGAAAAACAAGAAAAACTTTAAACAGTTAATCAGGTTTACTCTTTATCAGAAGCCTGTGTTGCCATATGTAATACTCAGCCTTAATTACATAATAGGAAGCAGTATCCTCTTATTTTTTATACATTTAAACAGATGACCAAAGGCTACTGCTTGATTACAATAAAAAACACTAAAAATAGGAAACAATTTTTTTAATATATGTTTGTTTTCAATACAGAAGCAGAACAAATCCAAACCTGAGATTCTTATGACAAACACAAGAGCATTTCAGAAGCTTCTCTAGGTCAACAAACATAAGATATTTCATATTTGTTTTGGGTATAGCAGAAGACTTGAAAGCCCCTCTGAGCACTACTTTCCTGTCATCCCTCCTACATCTGTCTCTCACCACATACTTATCTACTTGAGTTTTATGTTGTCTCTGTTTCTGGGTTAAACAGAGCAGAAGAGAATGAATAGTCTGAAAGTTTCTTAGCTGCTAAGTTTGTGAAGAGTTCAGGAGGTGACTGAAGATTTAGTATACTCTGGTGCAAAGAAAGTGAAAAAGCAATCACACGTACTATGAAGCTACTAAAAAAAAAAAAAAAAAAAAAAAAAAAAAAAAAAAAAAAAAAAAAAAAAAAAAAAAAAAAAAAAAGAACTGGACAACAAAGGAAGTCAGCATATAGACAAACAACTGAAAATAATCTTCTGTCTCTGAACCTAAAGTCAATAGAACGCATTATTTTTCTATAACTGTAAATATTTCCACTTTCAATTGTTACTCCTCTCTTGGAAGACATAGCAGAAACAAGGAACAACCTTCATGTTTTATCTACGGGGTCTTTATCGGGATAAAGATATGGTGCCTCCGTGATAAAAGTGCCTTCCAAACTGACTCCTGAGTTTTTTTGTCTTTTTATCCCAGAACAAATTAGTCCATTTATTTTTTATTTTCTTAAGAAGGTCATTTTTGCTAAAAACCTTAAACTTAAAAAAATACAAGAGCCAACTACCAAAAAATGAATTTTAAACATCCCAAAAATTTGCCTTAGGAATCACTGTAGAACAGGAGATATTTTAGACCAAGAAGCTAATTTTTTTAATGTTTTAAACAAATACCTTACCTTTTAAGAAAAAAAAAAAATGCTTTGGCAGAAGAAATGTGTTGCCTTGTGTGAATTTCARTACTGATTATTTTAAGACTCCTTTTGTTAACCTAATTACATATTGTGGATTCTTACAGAACTGTTCACAAGTAACAGGAGAAGTCAGTGTGAATGTGGGAAAGCAAGGCTGTTAGGCCCTGATGGACCCACAAAAGGGAGCATTTATTTATGCAAATGAAATTGAAATGAAAGCAGACCCATGAGCTCATGTTATCTTTATAAAATTATGATGTGATTTTTTTTTACTGATATTGTGAGCCAAAATAAACAAGCTCATGGCTTCAAGAAGTAACAACTGTCTGYCACAGAATCCTTGTSTCTTAAGTATTAGGACCAAYAWTTTAATRTAGGTGATGTCAGTATTTAGCTGCTTTGAAACATGAAAGGATTTTGCTCACTCAGTAATGGGCCTTTGGAAAGGTACTAAATAAATAAAATTAAAGCAGAAAAATATTGTCTTTTGTTCTTAAGGAAATGGGCGCTTTTTTTTTTTCATAAGAAACCTGTGAGAGGAAGCTAAGAGTCGGCATTTAATCTTTAAACACTACACAGCCATTAAAGCATGTTRTGATTTATGTAAATACACCGTGCTGAGGTAAGTCTCTCTCTGTGTACTTTAACAGTTTGCCAGCATTCCAATACAGGGTTTGCAAGATCAAAAGGCTCAAGGACCTTTTAATTGGCAAAAAAACCCATCACAATGAAGCAGCTCAGGCATTTGTTGAGAGAACCTGGCTCAACAGCCACAAATGATTAAATGGAAACCTCTTGTCTTAGGTTACATGGTGGGTGCAACCAAACCAGAATGTATTCTATTACCATCTCCATAAGCTGTTAAAACCGGGTGGGGAAGTGCTTTTTATCCTCAGCATGACTCAGCCCTGATGACACCCTCGGGGGGCCATCTCTGCTAATGGGCCATCCAGGTCTCTGGGAATGACTCATGGAATTACATCATACCACTGTCAGATGCTCTGCCCAGAGAGGAGGAACTGGACAYCCCTACTAGCATATAAACTGAGGCTCTGGAACACTGGGACACTTGTTCCACTGGATTCCCAGAGGAAAGGAGCTCGAGGAGCACCTCTGGACCTCCAGAGATGGACTTGACCTGTCTTCAGGATCACTGCTTCTACAGGACCACACCCATCACTCCAACGGGACTACAGCCATCACCCTGCACAACAGGGTGTCAGGTTGTAGTCTGACTCTGCCAGTTAAAACTGTTGTTTCTGTATTATTGCCTTTATTTTAATTTTTCCTATTAAATTGTAATTCTGACTTAGTATCTCTCACAACATATTTTTGTGGGGGAAATTACCTAGCTGGTTTGTTTCTCAATCTAGCACACCTGTGTATAACTAAGAGCAGCAAGAATCCCAGAAGAGCTCATTTTCCACTGGGAAGGTGTTTRCACAGCCTGACTAAAGACAGCAGCRGGTAGCAAAGCACCTGAASTTCTCAGTGTAAGCAAAAGGGAGATGCTGCTTGCTGATACTGTCAGATCCCAACAGGCTGGCATGGATCACTGCAAACGGGAGMAGAGCACAGCTCAGAACCATTCCAGGCATCACTCCTCTGCACAGGTCCCAGCTGAAAAATCCTCACTACAAAGCTGACAGTTTCACACTGCTGTAATTGCAACATGAGCTCAAMTATTATAATCAGTTCAGAGCTAGTCTCAGTCTCAAATAAGAAATCTCAGATAACTTTGAAATTAGGTTTTGATAATGATGGAAAAAAACCCCAAGTTTTTTTGTGGCATCTATGGAGGCTTGCAGGACCCACAGGAGGAATCAATAAAAAATTACTTAGGGCGTTACAAATATCAGTTTTAAAGCACTTCAAAAAATTACTTAAAAAAAAAAATTGCTGTTTTACAGCAAAACTTATACGATTAATCTCAGCCAACTTTAGGGTTCTATGAAACACATTACTGACACTAAGACAGCAATTTTATATTTTCTTTGTRGTGAAATKCTAAGAAATAGCCACTTTCAAGATRCAATTAAATTAGTTTCTTTTAGATATCTACTTCAGGATGTGAATAATTATCTTAGTGATACTGATTRGAACTCTGCTGATTACAACAGACACTTGGAATGATTAGCTTAGAGACAGATACTGCCAGAGATTAAGATATGCAACAAACCTTATRAGAAGGCAAAAGAAGCATTTCAAAMCTAAGTCAGAATGACTCAAATTCAAATTTGGTGCATGGAATGAAAATGCTGACCCTTCCCCAAATGATTGTTACTGCGTGTCCATGTGCTGCTTGGACAGGAGGTGTGATGTCTGTGGCTGCAGGGGTGTTGCTGGGCAGGCTGGGGGCCAGAAAATAAATCCTTTATTTTCAGGATTCATTCACAGATCTCAGCCCAACACCATTTCTCACTCATGGCACACTTTCCAGAGATCAGAAATTAGTTTGTTATTAGTACAGAATATCCACAARTTAGACACATCTGAATTATTTTTCAGATTAGTCCCAAAGTTCTAGGTCTATTAATGTTATACAGACATATATCAACACACAGATGCAAAATCTTTAGAGACATCTATTTACAAAATAGACAAGTCTGGAAAATCAAAGTTTAAGMTGTGAAGGTCAGATCCTACTGAAAATTAAATTACTTCACCTTGACCAGACTTTGCTCCCAGTCTACAACATTCAGACATAACAATTTTGGTTTTGTTTTCACTACGAGCTTTTGTCCTTTTAATTTATGATATAAAACTGGTTAGACATAATAATTCAGAGTGAAAATCTGAAGTGCTCCTTTGAAAATATATTTCATATCACATAGCATGTGCAGGATTAATCTTCTAGTGTTGATATAATCAAACTTGTACTAGAGCACACCATTTGCGGATAATTGACACCTAATAAACTCCTAAGTAGAAATCAAGCCTATTTTTATTTTCTAAGGCATTCTACTTAATGTAAACTTGGTTCTAATTTTTATGAGTTTCTAATAATTTTGGAAGGTATTGTTACTGATTAATACTTCAGTTCCTATCACTGATAGTTCCTATCACGCTGTAAAAAAAACATATCCATTATGATGTTAAATGATGCAAAATTATTCCATCATTGATATGAACTTACAGCGCATTCCATGTGTGATGCATTTTCTAGCTTTAGGTGTATCATTTTTAGATGACTGGCTGCTGGGTAATCATAATTTCTCTGATATTTTTCAAGCAAGCAGAGAAGTTTCAAATCATTTTCAGAAGGAAGAAATTATGTTTGTTGGCAGAGGCAATATCTTTTATTAGAGCAGCTGATATAATAGGGAACAATCAGGCAAACTTTCTAGCACTCTACTCATGCAATCAATTTTTCTTGAAAAACCTATATGAGCACAAAAAATGAGTAGAATTTGAAATCTTATTTTAACAGTTCATACTTGGATTAGAAGGAATGTAATCTTGTAACAGCAAATTTAAAAGATACCTAGTCATTTTTTTTTAATTTAAGTATTTATAATTTTTTTAAAAAATAGAATAAGGCACTGCTTTCTGTTAGTGCATTTCCAGTAATGTCATGGAAGAGGTCCAGTTTTAGCCCTATAAGAATACTTTTTTCTAGATAATTCTTTATCTTATATACTTCATAGAAAACACAAGGTATTTCATGTGCATGCAGAAATAAATTTCAGGGTCATCAAAAACAGAGGGGAAAAGAAACATATACAGGCATCTGCGTACACATCATGGTTACTTAATAATTTTATATATATTTTTATATACATAAGAGTGGGCATTTGTTTTAATAATGCTTTGCCCTTCAGCATTAAACCATTCACAGTGTACAGAAAAACAAATATTTTTTAAAAGGGAAAAAGGCAAGTATGTACAAGCAATAGGGGAGACTGAATTCAAGGGTAAAACATAACATTACAATGATGTCAAAATGAAAGAAATCRGAATAAAGGTAGGCCTAAATATGCTGACATTAGCCTCAACATTAGCAGATCTTCAAAGAGATTTAAATTAACCTTGTACATCCTTGACATAGGATTTTCTGATGATTTTAAATGTACAGAGGTTGAAGAAAGTTACTGCTTTTCCCTTAATAAAAGTGAATGATATATTCCTTTCCGCACCACAAGCCATAAAAGCCTCAAAGAAGAGAGATGGAGTAGGGGACGGGATTAGAGAAAAAGTCTTTCTTATGAGGAGCAGCCGAGGGAGCTGGGGATGTTTAACCTGAAGAAAAGGAGGCTCAGGAGAGACATTTTCACTCTCTACAACTCCCAGAAATGAGGCTGTAGTCAGATGGGAATTGGTCTCTTCTCATGGGTAATGWGTGAGTTGTGCCAGGGCAGGTTTAGATTAGTTATTAGAGCAAATGTCTTCACTGAAAGGGTTGTCAAACATTGGAACAGGCTGCCCAGGGAACTGGTGGGCTCGGCACCCTGGAGGTATTTAAAAAGCATGTAGATGTGGCACTTGGGGACACGGATCCATGATGGGCTTGGCAGTGCTGAGCTGATTGCTGGACTCAAATGTCTTAGACGTCTTTTACAACCTAAACGATGCCAGGAGTTGGGATTCTACAAAAGAAACCAAACACTGCTMAACATAGAGAGCTATTTATAGCTTAGTGGGTGCCTGAAATTCTGTTTTCTGGAGRGTGGAAGGAACAAGCACTTGTTTGYGTTTATTCTTGTTTATTGTCTTGTTTATTCTTCCCCAGCACAGCATTTGCTGTGCTTTTAGGCACAGGACAATCAGGCACTTTGATGTTCTTATGTTTTCTCCTTACAAGCTTAAAGTGCTTTAATTTAGTGTTTTGAGTGCTCTGTAGAAGTGAACACACACAGACACTTCCATATATGTATACATATATACTGGAGATACTAAAAAGGTTAAAATTAAAGATACTAAAAATTCAAATTTGTTTCCTATACTTGGGAAACAACACTGTAATGTTAATTAAAAATATAAGCTCACTATACATCTCACTTTAYATTCAAAGAACAAGTAAAATAATGGGCAAATTAAATAAATCTGAATACAAGTAGAAAAAGGGACTGTCATCAACACTCTCTGCAGTATGTGGTAAACTGCAAAAAATAGCACTCTCAGCTGTGAAAATAGCTGAAAGGCTAGTGAGCCAACCAGACTTYGGGGATAAAATCCCTTATCTTTAATTCTGCACGAAAGAAGTCCCTTCATGTTCTATTAATACTTGGGTCATTTTAATTGATCTCTTTGTACAAAAGTTCTCTATAATAAAATTCAATGAACCACTTCTGAGAATTCTGACTGCAACACAAACATCAGGGARCACAAACTGATCTGTGCTCATTTAGGAAAATATAAGAGTATATTGATGCAGCTAGAGAGTAGTTTAGTGCTGCTAATAATGAAAAGCCAAAATTAAAGCAGTAGACAGAAAATTAAAGGTATGGGGAGTTAAATTTGCAAACGTAACATAAATGGAAGAAAGTTAGCATATAATTAGAGTTTCTAATTTYTCTTTAAATGTCTCTCAGGTTGCATACCAGGCAATTAGATTTCACTGGGCTTCAATTTACTGTTGGGAACAGTTGAAACTGTAAGTCTTTGGAGTTGTAAAGGGAATTATGTTTTTTTTTAATTAATATGCTGAAAGTTACTGTAATGTGAACACAGATTTAGAGCTACAAAGAAAAATACCTTAGCCCTTTCTAAAAGAAATATTATTCATAGATCTTCATTCATTTGAAGTATAGTTCTGTAAAACAATATAGCAATATGTTAAAATGCTGAATAGAAATTCTAAAAACAAAACAAAACAACAAAAAAAAAAGCTAATCCCAAAAGAATAACAAACAAGGGAAAAAAAACCCCAAACAAACAGCATAATTTTACCACTAAATAGCAATTACAAAACAGAAAATGCACCAGCATTTTTTCTCCACTACTTCATGGCAGGCTTCCATAGCCAGACTGGTATGAAAATCCTCAGATACTTAAATTCTAATCAGTAGTTGTAACTACTAAATTACAAATTGCATAAGTTTTCTTTCCTGTCACCAGTAAAAATAAGTTCATATGAAAAATGGGCATCAATTGCATAGTACCAGGGAAGAATTGAAGTAAACRTTCAAGAGTTTGGCTTCTTATATCTATAAGGCTCATTGCAGGATTTAGACCATATGAAATTGTCCTTGTTTTCAAGCAAAGAATAAAAAATACACAGGGAAAGCTTAGTTATTTCATCCATATGAAAAAGATTTTAATTGTTTTTTATTATTTATATTGTTATTGACTGCGGAATAGTATCACTTACTCATAGATTTCATTCTCTGCTGGAGACACAAAGGAAACTAGTGTCAGCTCTGAACAATCCACATTCCAGAGTTCAATTCCCAACACTCACATTTTTAAAATTAAAATTAGTGCTCTACAGCTAAGATTTTTATTTCTAGCAAAAAATAAAATGCTATTAAATTCTTCTGCTTTTTTTTTCCTTTTTTTTTTCTTTTTTTTTTTTTTCTGGAAAGAAGAAACAAATCCAACATCCCTTTTTAGCCAAAAATTAAATGTCATGCTTTGCAGTGTCTTACTTGAGATATTATGGCTTCCCTGTCAGATAAGGTATTAAAGAACTGGTCTAAGAAGAAGAAAGATTTTARCCCAGTGAATGTCCTTCAAATATCAAAATTGTGTAGGTATAACACATCCATTTACTTAGCAATTTTCTTATCTGAAGAAATTAGTTGAGAAACAATGTATATATATGTTTCTATATCATCATGTTAAAGCAATGCAGTATTAAAGCCTGAACAAATACTACAAAAAGAATGCCACAGCATCATTTTTTTAAAATTAAATCTTAAAGGAGGCATAGGAGAGGAGAAGCTAGGGAGGAGGCTTTTTATTTATTTCATRTCTTCCATAAYACATTTTACTGTATACCTTTCTGTAGAGGAGGGATTTGGCACCTGTAGATACATGGGCTCAGTGGAAAATTCTGGATTTTRAAATTTATTATAAAATAAATTTTTAAAAAGAGACTGAATATTTTAGGTGTCCTAAGCAGTCAGCAACTTCTCTTATATGCCTCAAATAATACATTTTCCTAAATATAGGCAAATTAAGTACTTGTAAATTGTAAACAAATACATTACACTCTTTTAGTTCATTTATTGAGCAGAACTAATGTAAATCAGTTAAAAAAAAAAAAAAATTCAGATCATTCCATCCCTGAATACTTATAAATTAGGTTAAGGAACACTTACATACTCTAAGGAGGTCAGTATGATAGACACTGTCAACGAGTGCCCATCAGATCAACTCCAGGCAAAATAAAGTTAAAACTGCCATTTCCATCTAAAATCAAGCCTGAGTAGACAAAGAAACCTCATGGCTACTGCCTGTATGTTTGAGTTCCAGTATTCATCTTATTTCTATGATGAGCCCCCTTACTGAAAGGCTATGGGCTGATTACTAAGACAGAAAGAATAAGATGATTCCCTCCAAATTATTCTACTGTGTAAAAATTAATTCAAGCTTCAGTGGGTGAAAGTGAGTGTGTAAACAAAACTGGCCATGGAATTTCTCTAATGGGGTGGGAAGAAAAATTGTCTTTASGCCCCTGAAAAAATGAAGATTTTGTAATTTACCTAGTGATTTAAAGTGTTTACAGCAGAAACAGTGCAATGGTGAGGATTTTACCAGATTTCCATTATACTGAAATGCAAAAATATGTAAAAAATAGAATTGCTCTGAAATTTTCATATAGAAATTGGAAATGAGCTGAAGCTATTCCTATCACTTATTTTCTCTTTCACCTGCAAATGCATGTGGCCCCTGTTCCAGTTCTAACCCAACCCTGAACAGTTAATAGCTGGTAGTAGGTGGTGTAATAAATTGTAAAGAGGAGAGATCTTAGAGAAGAAATGGAGTAATTTAACTATGTGCCGAAGCTTCAACTGTTAAGCTTCTACCATTTACAGCTCTKTAGCTTTTGGCAAAAATCTTTATTTCATACATCTTTTTGTTTACTGCATTTTTTGCACGTTATTTTGTCACAGAGAGCAGTAAACATTCCCTGAAAAAAGGATTCTTTGCATCCTACCATCAACAAGAAATTGAAACAATCTTCAATATACACTGCAGGACAAAATCCTGGTGTCTGGGGATGTCCAACAGAAAGAGTGGGAAAAGCATCCTGGCAAGAGCATGTTTTCTATGTCTTTCAAGCTATGTGAAAGGCCAGGAAAAGAACCAAACTCATTTGTGTCTTTCAAACAGCAACCCCAGAACTGAGGAAGAGAGGTTGCCTGTCTGATTGTCACGTGGAGCTAAGATGTGTACAGAATMATAGAATAATTTAGTTCAGAAAAGATCTTTAATATTATTGAGTCCAGCCATAAACCTCCATGCCAAGCCCACAACTAAACCATGTCCTTTAGTGCCACATCAACACATACCAGACCAGGACACACAGACCCACACCTGGGAACCTGCCACAACACACTCAAATCCTGCCTTTAAATAGGTGCCAAATAAACTCCAAGTGAACCTTGCTGATGATTCCATTCCAGTCAGTAATACTATAATCTTATTGTTATAGCTTACTTCTAAATGTATTCCATTTCTTCRAACACCGTGAATAGTGCCAAGCTCAATTCAACAGATTATATGAACCTCAAAATAAGGATGTGGAATGTATCTCMAATGAGGTCAAATTGTTTGAAAAGGAAGAAGCATTTCAGCTGCATTTCTCACATTCTCAGCAGTAGTTTTCTCTTTTATTGCCAGTTTATGTCAAAGGCATATGGTTTAGAAGAGTCTCCCTTAGGAATATTTTTGCTTTCAATAAGAATTAACACACCATTTCTTCTCCAAACTCCTTTAAGGCTTTGATGTCTTAGCTGAGACACAGCAATCATTCATCTTGATATTCAGTAAAGAAAGCATGTTTTTTATTTATTTTTTTATTTAAATATATTTAGAAATAACTTAGATTATTGAAATTAGTTGTCATTTCTGGTTTGACATTCATAATCTAAAGGTCATATTCTCCCAGCTGCAATGGCATGTATATTTTTTTAATTAAAAATAAAATAAAACCAAAAAAGCCTCCTCTCTTTTAAGATTATCAGTTGCAGATAYATTCTGCATTTTAAAATGCATAAATAATGCAAAAGTAAACTTAGTTCCTCCAGTAGATTCAGTCAGCATTAAGGGCTGAAAAGCTATGTTTGTCATCATTTGAATTTCAGTCATGGAGCCCCAGTAAAGYTGAAATGAGGAGGTTTCTAAACCTCCTTAGCTAATGGATGAAGATCYGTCTTAGAAGTTTACATCACTCTGTGTAATTTTCTATTATTTCATCATTGGCCTCTGTTCCTTATGTRGACTCTGAGCAACAAGGGAGGAAGAAGAACTCTGGAATGTCTGATTCCATTGTATGGTCCAACTCAATGATTGGTGGATCCCTAGAGAAGTGATAACTGCTGAAAATGCCCAGARCACAGCGAGTTTACAGCACCTGGTTCTTTAGTAAAATTGTTTTCTACGCAGTTAGCGAGCCATCCACCTAACTATGAAAGAACAGGCTTTCCTGAGTTGATCAACTTTAATTGATAATTGATATAGATAATAACTATAATTGCATAGTAAAGTTGCCTTGATACTAGAATTAATCAAAACAAAATAATTTGCTTAAGACAGGGAAGTTCAGTATATTGAATCACGTTTTTTTTTCAATTTCACAGTTTTAAAAAATGTTCATCATAAACTGTTGAAATTCATTATAGTAGCCTACATATATTAGCATGGTTATGGGAAAAGAAAACATGATATTCAGTATTTTAGTCAAATTACCTGTTGGGATATCTCAATATGGAAATATAATGATTGTCTTCTGATTTGAAAACATTTTATAAATATGTATGTTGCATTTGGCACTAAAAGTACTTTCTTCTCTTGATCATTATGCACAAAAATTAAATCCTTTTCTGCTACTTCATTTTCTAATAATTTAAATATTTAAATTGTTTAAAAAGTAAAGATCTTATATTTCAAATATGTTATGCATATTCCTAAGGATTCCTTGTAAAAGAAGCTAAAATGGGAAGCTAAAATTTTTCATGCCAAGTTTTGGAAGCAATTTAACAAACACATTTGAAGTTTCATCTTGTAGCTAGTTCATATAATTTTCTCCTAATATAGATTCATTCCTCCTTTTAACATAAATTCAATATTCTTATGAGCAGAGCCCTATTAAGGACTCCTTTCACTGCAGTTTAATTTTCAGTGACTCAAGAAATATTCACCAGCATTGTCACTGCACAGCACCAAATCCAGCTGAAAATGAGTGAATGAACACCATTCAGAGAGAACCCCAGTRTCCTACCTTACATAGAGGTTTATCAATTTATTCCATATTTTATCATCTTCCATTTCCCAGTGCAGCATTCCATCTGTGTTTAATCAAAAAATTAAATTACCATTTTAATAGATTGAGATATTATATTGGAGAGTGTGCAAAGATAAAAGCAATGARGAGCTCTTTTAGATCCATTTTAGATCTATGCAACTAATTTTGGATCATTAAAAAGTGAAGGAATCAATTACAGCCAGCAGAATCACTATATAGCAGKTTATGAAAATGCAATGAAACATTCAGGGTAAATAGAAAGCTGAGTAAATAAATGATCACACACCACAAACTATTAGTTGGAACCTTGCACATCTACTTTCATAAATCACATACTTTGGGAAAATGAGATTATAATTTCCAATTTTCATTATAGATCACTTATTACCAAAGAAAAAAAGTCTGAAATTAAGGTCAAAATACTGTTACCTCATGAAATATAATAACTTTCCTTTTATAACCATCATTCATAACTATAAACAATAGAAGTAATTATTTAAAAGACATAAAAAATGCCTTAAAAATGCACTCTAGAGATGGATTGGTGCTGAAAATCAGAAATCATCTATCAAGACATCTTTCCCGCCTCATCATAATAATATATCTGTTGCATGTACAAATGAAGAACCAGGAATATAATACACCAGACARGGGCAGGCCTGGAAATTAGAAGAAAAGACAAAACCCTACATTTACCACACAAAGACTTGCATGAGTCTAAGGTAACATGTTGCATTTTCTGGTCCACCTGTACCTCTTTCAGTCTTAAAAATATCAGTTTGTTACCAAAAACATTTTTTTTTTTATTTTTAATTTTACATTTTTAATTAAATGGTGGAAACTGTTCATAGGAATCAAAGAAGGGTCAGCCTTCAGCAGAGCTTGTCCATKATCTCAATGAAAACTCTCAGTTCCTGAAAGAAAACAGTGACAAAGGAAGGAGGRTGAAGTCTTCACATTCTTATGGCCTTCTCCCATGACACACCTCTGTCTTGACAGAAAATACAAAAATATCTTCCTCCATTCCTTCTTCATGTCTTCTCTCCCGTAAATTATTTCTGACTGTGATGACCTATGTTTACAGGAGGAAGAGAATCTGACCACAGGTATTTCTTCAAAGGATTTTTGATCACTAAGCCATATTTTATCAACCATTTCTGTGCTTCTCTCAGTGMTTCAATTCACTTTCAGGACATGCAGAGAGCCCTAGGTCCTCTACCCTGTGTATTCCTGATCTGTCAGCACTACATAACAAATGCATTCATGTGAGTGGCACTGATACCCGTTGGCRTATTTCCAAATAATTTTAGGTTCTCAAATTCTCATCACACTGACTGATCTTTGGACATTCAGTTTTTGCATGAGTGGCTATTTTCAGCACCACATCAAGAAGACTGACAGCCTTACAGCTTGTCATCGTGCAGTACAGTAGYTGACTGCCCCTAGATAAGGTGACCTGAGGCTTCCCAGTTTGACTTAGCTAGTGTCTGGTCCTGTTTGCTTTTTCAGGATTTTCCTACTGCCCTAAACTGATAGGGTTTACTGGGATACAAAAATGTCCTTGGTTTTATTCTCCCTCAGCCAGTGTGTGCCACACTGTTTTATTGGCTGAAATCTTRTTGCATCCCTACAAGCTTCTCTCCATACATTTGTAGCTCTGATCTAAGTAGCTAATCTCATCTGCAGGTTTTTCCTGTAAACTCAAATAGTTTATGTTGCTAATTCAAATTTACAACAATGCAAGGAAACTAGAATCATTTATGAATGCATTGAACTGCAAAATTTAAAAARTAAAAAYAATTWAAAAAAAAAAATAAACCACATCMAGATTGATCTGGATAACTTAAGGAAAATAATAAATGAAAGGGTTTTATGCATATTGTTTGTAATGATCACCTCTACTGAAGCTGAACAGCTGAAGCTGAACAGCATTGTGCTCATGGATTTCAGGAGCACATATATTTCTGGAGTAGAAAATAAAAAGTTCAAGATGAYAGATGAACTGTAATGCCCACAGCTTGTATATCACCTGCTCTGTCCTCCCAGTTCTCTTCCTCTCTCCAAACCAGAGATTTGGAGGATTAAATTCTACCTTTAGCCTGGAAATACTCATCTTTTCTCCTTGATTTCTCCTTGAGAGTGAGTCAGTGCATGTTTAAATCTCTACAGACCTCCTCACAGCAAAGGAAGAAGGCAGAAAACCCCATTAATGTTGTTCTTGCAACAGTCTTCTTTTTATTTGTTTTCATAGGACCTACTTGGAAAAGTTTTTTTTTCTTTATTGTCAATTTCTTTTTCTTTTATTTTTTAAATTTAAGCAAGTTTTTTACATCTCTATTCTTTCAAAATGACAAGACTTTGACAGTAATTGCTAAGACTATACAATTCACCATATTTAACTCTGTTTCTCAAGTACTCAAAATAAGATTTTGCATAAGCTATTTTCAACTTTGAGTGGTCAGTGAAGAGACAGTGAAATCGGGATTTTTTAGAATATGCAGCCTACACAGCCAGATTTTYTGATAGCTTTTTATTGTACAGGGAGCAGCTCAAGGATGGTGCCTAAAAAAAGTAAACTTCTGAAGAATTCTTGAGGCAACGCTGTCTCAAAGTAGCCTGAAGACCTTGATTTGTGTATTAATCTGTATCAATCAGGACTATAACCACAAAACTATCCAAGTTTACCCTTTTTATCACCTTTCCCCAACTTCTTTGGCAAGAGGAAYAGTACACAGCATATTAATCCATGCATTGTTTCTGTGCCATTCCAACACGGGAAACATTTCTGTTGCAATGTTTATACAGCTTTCCCAGCAAAGGCCATTTGTGATTTAATGCCATAGAAACTTATTTTGCTTTCACTTAATCCTGAGTGTGCTATACAAAAATAAAATGTTTATAGTATACAAGCCTGATAAAACTAGGATAGGAATCCATGTTGCCAAAATAATTGTTAAAAAAAAAACCCCAAAAAGTCTTTTCAATTACCTKCTTTGGGTACCAGTGATTGTAGAACATTAATCCCATGAAAGACAAATCTGTTGCATCTGGCAACTGGCCTGGCAAGTTGGAATGGTTGTTTGTGACCTTGCTGTCAGCTKCCTACCTCTGTGACATTAAAATGCAACTGTCTGCAAGAATCAGTATCCCTCAGTTTTCTAGAAAAAAAAAAATCATAATACATTTTTCTGAAGCATYCAGTGACAACTTGGAAAATGCTTGTTTTAACAAAATGTATTGCGGGTTTAGAATCTTTCTACTTGTGGACGCACATGGAAAATTGGAATAAATGTAAATTTAAGAGTGCTAAGGGAGTTGGCCTGAACATTGTGCATGCAAATTTGAACTATGTGTTTTGTACTTCTGCAGAGATGTACAAATATATATGGGAAGGGGTTACTTATTTAGATGTTTAGATGTTTGTTTGACCACTTTCCCAGGTCTACTCTATAGAGTATCATATAATGAGGCACAGCATCTTGCATAAGATGAGGTCATTTAAAATGTTGTTATATTTGCATTAGCTGTCAGCAGGCCGTTATTTTGGCTGTTCTGTGGRCTATTCTATGTTCTTTAGATTGAATATTATTTAACAAAAATTCAGTGATTTCTTTTTCCCATTATTTTCATTTCTAAAAAGCAGGTTTAACAATTACTTTGTTTTATTTTTAGTAKGTCTCACATGGAAAGAGAGTTATAAGTCACATAAAATTAATTCAAATTAAAATACACATGTTAAATCTGGGCAGTTTTAAAGCAAAATATTTGGAGGGAAAAGTCACAAAAATATGTACAGTCTTTCAACCTGTGAAGTTCTTATCTTTTTTAGAAACCTCAAAAGTAGTTTTTAACAAGTTTTTTTTACCTCCTTGCATGTCTGTTTGTCTCAAGGCATCTGGTACAATTGGGATGGTAGACATGACGTTGGTACTGAGAGAATAGATGATATCTCAGCACCAAACACAGAGATGGATTGCAGCTTATACAGGACTCAGTCTCACTTACTGTGGCACAAAAATCCTCACCTCTAAGGGCCAAAAGGCCACAAGCTGCACAATCTTAAAATTACAGCCTGTGGAAGATTACTGTCAATCCTGAATGTCAAATCTGGATTACTCTGCCATTTGGGACCTTAAAACCTCAATTTACATTTTTGCCCCCCTCCATTTATTCCTTTCTTAAAATTATAGTTCCTTTAGAAGAATTTGAATGAGGCAAAGTCATCACAAAGAAGACGGATAATTGAGATGCAAGCAGATGAGGCAGTCAAATATGTAAATTAAATGTAATGCAGCAAATGGATGTCATCGTGAGCGTGTACAGTCTGAAAGAAAGGCAGAAAAATGCTCAGAAGCTTTCTCCTTCTACACTGCTTTTAGAATACAAGTCCCTTGTGGCAAAAGTACTGCACAATTTTGGTCCTCAATAAATATTTATGGGAAACATTCCTTAGTTCCTGCAGTTTTGTAAGGAACAGCATATATTTTGTACCACTGGCATCCCTTCCCCATTCTTATCTTATCTCTTCTAATTCTTATATTTTGTATGTATGTCAGTTTTGAGCAGCTGCTCCAAAGACCAGATTTCAATGGACAGCAGTAGATATAAATGTTAGAAAGTAATTCTAGTGTGCCTGTTAAAAAAATAAATGTGCATATATATATATATAAATTACATTCGTTAATAATCATGTTTTTCAGAACAAACTTGGGGTTAAAGCTGATGAATAGCAGTTACTGTGTGAGAAAGTGTTGAGATGTGTATCACTGTGTCAATAAGGATGAATCAGCGTCTGAGGAAACTGAGCTTACCTGAAATTTCTGAGACTACAATGTTTCCTGAACATAGCAAAGCAGAAATTCTGGGTACGTAGAGCAAGTGGGGCATTGTCACTTGGGCTTGTGTTTGTCACCAGCTGATTGCCTTTCTATAGGCACAGCCTTTTCCTCTGAATGGATTGATAAAGTGAAGACAGAACTGCTGCTTTCCAAATCCTAAAATAAAAGAGCTATTGGCAGGAGATCAGTTCAAAAGAGATCAAAGGAAGCACCTCTTTTCAGAGTAGGTAGCAGCATGACTTGTGTATCCTTTCTAAATAGCATCACTGCCATTCCCTTGCTCTGTCAAAGGCAGAAAATCAGGCTGGACCACTGGCAGACCATTAGTCTGACTCTGTAGAACACCTCTCATCATTACAAACTCTGCTGTTTTGGGTGAATTTCTGATAGGAAGCAGTTGGGTGGGGATAACAGAAAGCTCTACATCAGAACCAGGGTTTCCATGAGACTGTGAGACCTTAGGTATGTTCACTATGTGAAGTGTCTGCTTAGGAAAAACTCTGTTCGCCCCAAGGCTGTCTGAAAACAAGGGCTTTATCTAGTGCTCTGTCATCCTTAGCTTTGTGACCCAGTTGTCATCTTTATCTAGATTTTATGCCTGTTCTTCCAGCTGGTTCACTGATAAGGTGGCTTGCCATGGAATATTTCTACTGTGGTTTGCCACTGTAGTTATGTTCACAGATTTCTTGTACCAGTCTCTTTACTTAAATGTTATTAAAGGTTTTGGCTTCATAGAAATTGATAGCATTTTACAGATTACAGAAGCATTCCTGTATCTGAGTGATCACRTACAGATCTTGTCTCATTTGGTGTAAGTAACACTGCTAAAAGAGAAGTGTYATGGCTTTTGTACCTTCCATAGGACTTGTTCCACAATATAAGATATATAATGAAAATCATCCTTTTTTATAATAATCTGTTTAGTTCATTTACCTTCATAAGTAGTATTTTCCAATGCTACTTATTTACTATTTACTAGAAACCATTTACTAGTTTCTTCTTCTCCCTAACAGAAACATCTTCACTTTGAGTTTCTGTTTTCCTGCAGCTGAGATTCAGCTGAATACTTTCCATTACACACTCTTTGCTTACAAAAAAGCAATCACACACTTGTGGTCACAGTGTCTTGGTTATATTACAGCTCAGGTATACTCTGCAGTGAGCTAGTGCTACCTCCTGTCTCAGACAAATATTTTTACAGGAGTATCTATTCTCTGTTGCCAGAATTAAATCAAGTTTCCTCYCTAGCCCTGCAGAGATGACACAGCAAAGAGGTTATCTGGATTAAATCCCTCCTGCACATCAGCAATATCARTTTTCTCTTAGGCCCAGACAGGGGTGTGTCAGTCCCAAAAAAACCTACCAAGAGTAGCTGCWCTCATGAAGACCCTGAGCTCAAGTCTTTCCCCTTTCCCTTGGAAGCAGAGTGGAATTTACTCCCTGAGCAATGTGGGGATAAGGCAGTAGGAATCCAAGAGTTAAAATGTTTGCTTTGCATGAAGCAGAGAGGAAGAGGGAGAGGTGGGCTGAATTAGGGATTGAAAAGGATATGAAGATAAAAATAATTTCCAAATGCAGTCACAGTGCTGGAAGAAATATGCATTGTACTTTAGATGGAGAGTACCAAAATAATTTTGCATTATGAAAGATGGGACATGGATATATTTTAGATCTACCCTCTTGTTTTTTCCCACTGATAATTTTTCCCTTTATCCCTCCCAATATTCTGCAAACTGAGTGCAGCATGTGCTGAAAAAGGAGCTGCTATTTATCAAATTAATCTTGARCATGCTGAGTCCCCAGCCTGCTTGTGGGTATGTGAAAAAGTACACACAAGTGTCTCACACTTATCCTTTCCCATTTATTCCAATTTATTCCTAAAGGAGCATTTTCCCTGACAGTTTGCCACTCGCCAGCAATTCTCAAATAACAGTATCTAAAATGTCTTTTTTTCCCCTCACTTAACGCAAATACTATTTATGTTCCTGAATGTCAGAGTTTTGTGTTGTCTAGTAATTTCATGGTTAATAACTGTTGCTACAGAATTCATGGGCGMATCCAGTACCATTTTCATATGCTCTAATTAACCTTGGTGTGACCCAGAATTAGCTTCTGATTTACTGCAGCTTTCTGAATGCTTTGGGGTAGAATAACTGGCAAAGAGATYGCAATACTAATGCACATACTAGTCTTTAAATTGAATTAATAGTATGGTTTTAACTTTTATGTTATTTACTTCAGYTTTAAACTGACAAGTGTCCATTATGAGCACAGTTGTCTTAACACTGGACAAATTTATCTGGAAAGAAAACCAAGCCTGCAATGCTGAGCAAAAACAATCCAACACTTACACCGCAGAGACTTTGCATTTTCTTTGAGACRGAGGTGGTTTATTTCCAATACCTGCCGATCTCTACTTTTAATCAGATCGCATTTCTGTACAATTATCATTTCAGGCTTCTGTTGATTGCTTTCRCTAGGCATAATGAGTAGAAAGAAACACTATCTCATTGTGCAGAATATTGGATTGGTTGGCGTAATAGACTCGGTTCTATTTTTTGCCCAGCTCTTTGAAAAGTTAATTTTCTCTTTCATCAAATAACTAGCAGACTACTAATAGCATATAAGGTTTTAGAGGGATTTGCATTAAAGAATGCAGCTGAGTGCCTTATCTACTTTTGAAACCAGAGTGACATATGGATGCTCCTTTACTATTGACTACCTAAGATAAAGTTTAATGCTTATTGCAAGCCCCCTTAGTTTTAAATTCATGGAATGAGAACGTGGATTAGCTCTCCCTGAAGCACACTCCTAACATGGGGAGGAGGTGATGGTGCTAGTACAGGCTTTGCARGAATAAAGTTGCAGGTTCAAAGCCTCATCAAAGGAGCAGAACCCTTCATTCCAGCYTGAAGCTCAGAGAAATCCTCTTAAGTCAGATGCCATTGTATTGGGTCCTCTTCCACAGTGAGTGATAAGTGCCCTGAGGAGAGCTGAAAGCATTTGACAGACAGGACCCATTTCCTTTGGTGGATGGTGCCCAGGCCTCTGCTAGCCATGGGATATGGAGATCCCACAGTGCAGAAATGCTGGGACTAAGATTTTCAACTGCTGTCTGTGACCTGCCATGTGTCCTTTGGGTGTAAATAACAGGTCAAGGCTGTGTCAGGCACAAGGGCTGTGTGTCCCATCAGAGCACAACCTGTGCAGTACATCCCCCAATAGCTCTGAACACTCCAAATGGCTTGGATGTGGTGGTGATCCCTCCAAAACTACAGATGCTTCAAGAAGGAAATAAAAAATCTTCCCTAGGCTGAGAAGCTATGYATCCATTTTGYCCCCAAGAAMACTGGTGACTACAATAATTTGGAGYCCAGAGCATCAATTGATTGTTCCCRTTTGAGARCAAAGAATTCAAGCRTASTCMCAACTGTGTTTGGAATTCATGCAKTGAATTATSTGATGATTTCTGAGCTGTGTTACACYTGCTCATACTCCATGTATTCTAACAAACTTGAACGCTTTAACTTCAAATTGAAATCGAACACGTGGGAAAATCCCAATTTCTTATCTCTCTAAGAAATGTAAAGAATACTCCACTAAATGTGTTTGGGATTATATTTCCTTACATCATCCTCGACGTTATATCATATTCTCTGTTTTAAACCTCCTACTGTATCTCTAGGTGATGGCAAAGACAAGGYTCAATCATGCCTGGATGGTGTTCCTATATCAGCCTACTTACCCCGACCATAACCCTTACACAGACCCTAAAGCTTCCCTTGGTCCAGTGAAACTGGAAAGAAACTACCAGGTTTTTCATGGACTGATCTAATAGCTGTTAAAATTACTTTGCAGGCTCACTGTGATTGTCCATCTTGAATTTTACTAAAATGCACTCTACAATCTTGTTACCAAATTCATGCTTTTGTATCCTTGTCTTTCTGAATATARCACTTACATCATCCCCAACTCCCACCTATGGTGAGAGCTAAGGSCCCTTCATGGCTCCCAGGGAAATGACATTTCTTATTTTTTCATGGTGCAATGTAATGGCAGCTGTCCTAAAGTAACTCAAGGCTTTCTCCTCTGAGCATTTCCACTCAAATTACATATATGTTACTTACTGAGCCCTATTTATTACACAAATGATGGCATTTATCTCAGAACCCAAATCAACTGTTCCAAAAGCATGATGCAGTATTTATGCAACATAAGTAACTCCAAATCTTAAAAAAAAATAGAAGAAACTCTAACAGCATATATGATCCTGTCCACAAACACTGATTCTTTTCATCAGCACTGCTYTTGTACACTTGTCAACACAAAGAGCTGTTGGACTCCAAGTGACACGGAAACAGCAGCTACTCCAGGAGTGGGCAGAAAGGCTGCAGAAAGAACTGCAATGGACGCTCACACTTAAGAAAAAAAAAAAAAAACCTAAACAACTTTGGTAAAATGTTTCTAGTGTTACTCTGTTTTCACACCATGCTAGCTGTCAATTCACACACTAAACAAAACTCCAGACTAAGCCAAGGCTGAAAAATAGTGCAAGGTAAGATGAAAGGACGTTTCTGATTATTTCAGCAATGAAATTAGTGGATTCTCTTCCACATGTAAGAGAGGAGCACCTCTTTCATAGCACTCTTACTTACCATACATTAAAGCTATTCCTAAACCCAGTTTAGGCTAAGATGGCTTTGATGGTACTTAAAAAGTAGAAATAATTTTGTTGGTTCCTCCATGTCTCCACTACAGTGATGAAAAGGAAGTTGCCTGAATTCAATGCTGATTATTTTGGTTCACTGTCTGTTGCAGGCATTATCTGAAAGAGGGCAAGCCATGTATTCTAGTTRTTGAAAGAATATCTGCAAGTAAGTGTTTATTAAGTTATTTCATCTGTAAGAGGCCTGACAACAGAAATTACAAAGTAGTRTTTTGCATTCAAAAGGCCAGCAAGCATGGGACTGACATTTGCTGTCAAAAATAGTGCAAAATGAACACAGCTAGAGTCTTTCAAAGTGCCAATGTTTGAAATGTATTGCCTAGCTTTGGAAAGAAAATAATGAAACTTTAGAATTCCCTTGGCATTTTGTCTCTTGCCCTCTTGAGTTTATTCAAATATGAGCATTGTGTAAATTTGACTCACAGAATATGTATTATGATTATTATTATTAATAATAATAGCATTTCAATATAAATTAAAGTTACATTAATTATAATTAATTACCTTTGGCACTTATGTACACAGGGAGAGCTTGAGAATTGATTTCTGGTTCTTAGCTTTTCATTTTCCTTTTTAAAGTTACAGGCTAAGTTATTTTGTTTTCTTGATTGCTTTTTTTTTTGTAATTGTGCCCTCAGCTGAATTACAGCTGTTTAGAGATTATTGTCCCAGTAACCTATATTATTTAAAATAATAAAATAAGAATAAATGGGTGGCTTATGCTTGTATAATATGATTTCTATATGCTTCTATTTATTTCATTTCACAAATTTTTAGAGTATTAAATAATCTCAGATTCACCTTCTCCCATTCCTTACTTTTTTTGCCTTACTTCATATAATATATAAATCATGGTATTATAACATGGCAGAAAATATTATTAAAAATACAGAAATTAATTATGGTGTCATGTTGCTAGTGATATAGACTGGACATTATTTATTTCCATTTTATACTACTGAAACATAGCTGACAAAATTTCCAGTAGTTTTAACCCATATTAGACTTGTGTCATTTTCTAGGAAATAGAACTTAAATTCATGGTATTATGAAAGAATAAGGAAAGCAGTGTCAAATCTGATATAKATCAATATTTTCACTCTAAGCAATATGCAATTTAATACCTTTAACACCAAGAAGTRTGTATTTTTTAAACTAATTCCTTGGTTCAAGGATGCATAGAATGTTTATTTGCTASTTTGTTCTGTTAGTCTGGCATATGAAAGTACAGTCTTGCCTTAAATTAAGAAATTTTCAGATTTATACATAGTCAATAGCACTTCAGGATATACAATGTTTTACTTTTTTGGGTTTCTTCATTTAGAAGATTTACTATACCTATTAATTTTTTTCTTAGTAAGTGTTCCTTGTAAGATTGAATAACTTTTCCACCTAAATTTTTATACTGAAACACTTTCCATACTATAATTTTCCCTAAACACATTTTCAGTGCTCCTGTGTGATGTTAATAAAAGCTGAAACACTAGTTTTCAGAAATCTTATGGCTGGCACAACCTATAAAGATGTCGATTCCAAGTGACAGTCAACACATTGCAGGATGTAACCATATGTTTATGGAAAAAACAGAGAAGAATTTATGACAACAAAGCCTTTGTAGGAACTGTGTTCATTTGACKAAAATCTATTGCCCATCTTTAACTAGATTCAGTCAATTCAGGTAGATATTAAATCAAATTTTAGTAGCAGGAAACCAGATACAATTTTATGATAGAATTAGTCGACGCCATTTGTGACTTTTCAACAAAAATGAAGACTTCATTTTCCAAATATAACTGCAACAAAAACTAMGTTTCTCTTAAGATAAAGCCCAAAGAAAAACCATGAAAAGACCAGAAAAACACCTTACAACACATTTGACAGGAAAAAAATTAAGTTGTCACAGTCACAATTAACTGACTTAATAAATAAGAATTTTTTTTTATCAAGAAATATTATTTATTGAAATTTTACTACATGTACTTTTCTGAGCAAAATATTTAGAAAGAAATAGCCACAACCTCAAACTCTATGTTTTAGGAGTTTTGTATACTGTACCTCTACAGAACTTATCCTAGGCTCCACATAKAGTTTGATCTCCAGGAAGGCAGAGCAGTAAGATTCATCCCTTCCAACTCTGAGGAGAAATGCTGATCTGAAAGAAAGATAAAGACCACGGATTCAAAACCAACCTCTTTCCCAGGCTGCTAAGAAAAATCACATTACATTATTATAGGTAACCCAAGCAACATTGCTCTGAGTTTAAAGAAATGTGTGGCACAGTTTATAAAAGGATATATCACAAGACTGGTGACTACTGGCCCTGTGCCAGTGATATCACCAAGCCTTAATTGCTTTGTTACAGCATCTTTCAACAGCAAGGTTTTAGCAATGTGTTATTTTGGCTATATATTATTTCTGGAAGCTCTCTAGCTTTTATTTCTACTAAAAGGATGTAGGAATAACTTCTGTATCTGATTTATTTTTAGTTAACAATCAAGTGAGCCAGGCACAAAATGCACACTTTATCCACTTTAGTAACTGTTCCACATAAAGAATTAATGACTTCCTCCATTTGTTTGAACGAGAGGGGCATAGAGTATGGATCTGTGTGTCCTCAACTGGAGCCATGCCAGGCCCAGAGTGTTGATTTTGGTCCTGAAATGCTTCTGTTTACCTTCATTCTGTTAAATATATGTGGTGYCCACAATAAATAAATAAGGCAAGGCACTGTACTGCAGCACTTTCCATTTTTAAGGTTGTTTTTTTTTTTTTGGTTACATGCAACTTTTTCAAAGTTTAGCTGTTTGGATAAGTCCATTCTAGTTACCTCCATTTTCTGTATAGTTGAATCCTTTGTTTCTGGTGGAAGAGACAGGAAAGTTTTCAAAACCAGAAACAAAACCAGAAAAAAACAAAACCAGTTGAAAACAAAACCAGTTGAAAACAAAACCAGAAAAAACCTGAACATCCCTGTGTTTCCACTCTCACTAAATAGGGTAAATTTAAATTAAGTATCTATCAATTAAAAGGAAGAATCAAATTCAGATAGACAACAGGCATTATACATCATACCTGTATCTCTGAAGCTGTCCAAACAYTTTTTCTCTCAGTGTCGGAAACTGAAAAAAAAAATCATCAAATTAATTAATTTTATGAGGAACCAATTTTATCAGTTTTATTTTGAGAAGCACAACTCAAAACCTCAGGGGGCGTAACAGAAACATCCTTAGCTCTTGATCTTTACTGTGGAAAAATACAACATAGAAGTTGAGCTGATGTTGCAAAAATGAAGTCATACCTGAATATTTGCATAGGTAAAATTGTGGGCATTCAAGTGATAAATAAGTTTTCAGGTACTGTGAAATGTAGGACCTGTGCTAGGTATAACATRCAGGGTTGCCAGAGTTAAAATTCAGATTTAGATTCCAAAATGCAGTCCTACTTTAGAAATTTGAATATTTTGTTTGATATTAATTGATTTTTTTGTATATCTCTAACAGAGCAATAGAGAGAAAAATGACAACAGAAATATGGACAGGGACTATAAATTACAAAATATGACAGAATGAATTCATAAAAGCTACCACAGAAAGAAAACTGATTTTTCCCTTGTTTTAGTTTACTTTGTTTTATAATGACATTTACAAAAAATAAGCAAATCCAGGGAAAAAACAGGTATGAAAAAAATATCTTTTGCCTATTTCGGTAAAAATTGGGTACATTAGAATCTTTTCATAGAAACTTCTCAAATTTTTATTTGACTTCTGTAGAAGAAATAGATATTTTTTTTTAAAAAAATAGACTGTAAAAATGAACAAGGATTTGTTTTCATAATACCAGTTTGACTTACATTATTTAAAAAAATAAAATGGCCATTACGCAAATGCAGGAATAATAACAGTATTCAAGGACAGAAAAAGTAAAGATTGTCAGTGTCATGAGCTTCACACATTTATGAAATATCACTGTTGGTTTTGGGTCATAAAAATGATAGCTTCCCTCGCAAAGGAGCAATGAATCACATATAGAAGTCTTGGGRAAAAAAATGAGCTTTCATCTACACTTTACTTTATTATTAACCAGAAAAGTTCTTGCATTATCTTGGAAACCTACACTCCATCTGGAAGCTGCTCCATGGTTGAAGGAGCTGTGGAGATGTGCTTCGGTGGAAGGAAGCATTTATCTGAAAACATCACACCTRATGTGCGAGGCACTAAGCTTTGATTTCATGGTCTCATGCAGGCTGCACAAATATCTCTCAGTGCAGCTTTTCAGAGAAATGACAGTCAGGAAGGGATGAACAGCASTTAGATATCCTGCAATTTCAGAAGCTTACTGGCTGTATTTTMTTTCGCCCAGTTGTCTGGAAGTTTTACTCCTGATAGGATTAAATCCTTATTCTAAATAACAACGTAATGATAGCCTTGAATATTTACCTCAGGGTTGTCTTTGGGGAAGGGTGAGTTTCATTTCCTTGAAATCACAGGCAGCAGTTGAATGCTCTAAAATCTAGATATTTAAATCTGTGCATGAAGGAAGGGAGCTATGCTTGGAGTTCACAGTGAAACAGCGTTAAAAAAAAAGTCAAACTAATTTGGGGCTAAGGCATATTTCACATTGATAGGCAGTGAAGGCATTACTGAACTGAGAAAGGAGAGATTATCTGKTACTATCTGTGAGAGTGTATCAGCTAATACTTTCACCCAGCTCCTTCACAAACACTGATCTGAAGTTTTACTGCTTTGTCAAACTTTTGGTGRCTTTTCAGAAGATCGACACAAGCTTCTCTTGAAAAACTCCCTGACAAATTTCAGCCAAACATTTGGCAAACCACTTCTCACAATGCCTGTAGTACACTGTAGTGTAGTAGTAACACAGTGTAGTAGTAACTTTGAAAATGTGTTAAAACAATGAAAATAYGGTTTGGTTTCATTTATATGTTTAATATTAGTAATGTAGATGTATAGTTTAAATGACATGTTGGTTTAAGGGAGACAATACCATGTAACTTGCAGCTATTACAGCAAAGGGCAAAATCTACTCTGACGTCCATGGGACAATCTTTATTTGAATGCATTCACCTCGAAAGTCTGAGGAAGCACATGAGAAGATGTTACTGGGCACATATWCTCTAAAGTGATGAGATATCCAGAAATACCTAGTGGTTTTCATAGTAAGYGAGAGCATATGTTTGTTTATAAAGCTCTAATAATTTCCTAAATAAAGTCAATACACCCTTGAACTGCTTTGATAAACTAAAAGTGAGACCTTGCTTGACACAGGTATGAATTGGGACTAAATTACTATTTTGTGGTGGGTCATTGCATTGTGTAGGGTTCATGTGAACCAATATCTACAGGCAAGACAAATCATCTCACCTGTGGCCCCARCCAGCCCCTTCAAAGCTCAATCATTGATCCAGCATTCCAATTAGCTCTSTAGGTGAGATAATCCTTTAATTCCAATTAGCTCTCAAGGTGGACAATCCTTTAACATCAGGACAAGCTCGGGCTGTCGCAGCTTGATGCCCATTTTCATCACTGTCAGCAGCTGCAGCCAAGCTCCCATTCCTGCAGAAAAACAGCTCCAGAAGCTATTAGTGTTTTTACAGATCTCAACAGACAGCGTTGCTGCACATTTGCAAACAACTGTTACATGTGATTAGTATCAAACCAACCCACTAAACCAAAATATTCTGAAAGAAAGATATAAGACATGGGAATTATTGCAAAATGCTTTCACCCCTCTAAAGGGAATGCTGACTTTTGCAAAACAACGTTTTGATTTTTATCCTACCATAAAGTGGAAAGTGAGTTTGGGTGGAGAAATTGTCAATGCCACAAAAGCACAGCTATTCAATATTTCTGTACAAAGAGCCAAATGTAAGGAGATCTATAAAATCAAAGAATGCTAGAAAACTAAATGCTGCTATGCTCACATTTTTTACACTGATTCACATTTATCTTAAAAGATATTATGAAGGAAAATAAACTRCAGCATATGTAATTTGAGAACATTATGCTATAATCTTGATGTTTTCTAAATCTTTTTTYGATGCATCACACAGCTTAAAGTTGACATTTTAAAAAAATCTTTTTTCATTATGTTCATAATGCAACCATATACAGCAGAGGCCCTAAAAAGGGCCTGATGTGAAGGAAAATTTCCTTCCTGATGTGAAGGAAAATTCCCTAATGTGTTARCTACCTTAGGCTTAATATTAACATATTACAAAGTGAAAGGAGGGCACCTGCAGGCATTTTATTTTGAGGGCATCATTTAAGCTTGCATTCAAAAGCTGTACTTAAAGTCTGAACTTTCACACCCAAAGCGATTTTTGAGTTTGGTATCAACTATMAGGTCAGTAGGCCTGAATCTTTAGTATTACAGCTCCAGCACTTGGGGCAAGATTAGAACCATAATTAGGATGCCTTAGGCAAAGGAGAAATTGAAAGTCATAAAAAAAACTCATCAAAGAACAGGTTYGCACATCCCCACAGTTATTCTGAACTGCTGTCTTAGTCTGATCTTCACCCCTTCTGCCCCCTGGGARAATTCCTCTTTTGTTGTCCTGTACAGAAATGAGGACTGGCATGTCATCTTCCATCATCTGTCCTCTTGCCACACACTTATAGATGGAGGTAAAATGCAGCCATGTGCTGCTTTTCTTTCTCCATGCACTCTGAACTAGTCTGAGCCTGCAAATGAGATGATCTTTGACTGTTTAAGAAATGGTATTACTGAGCTCRATGCCTGGTTGATGCTTACCTTCAGTATTTTTGGTCTCTGATTATAGGAATGCCTATATCCCACTATCAGTCAGGAGGTTTTTCTGCAAACATTGAAAGTTTTTTAGTTGAATATTATTTACCTCCTCAACATCATCATATCATTTTCATTTACTGTGWTGTCCACATTCCAGTTGTCCTAAGGTATTGCATTTAAGAAAAAATGAATATTGCAGTTATTAAACTATGGGGTTTACATCGTAATAATTCACCGAAAAATAACTGAATTTAACTAACAGTGTGGCTGTGCCACAAGGGAAAAACAATCTGTAGCAAGACATCAAATTGGTTTCAGGAAAACAGTTGAAGAGCCCATGCCAAAGAATGCTGCTCTGCATTGTGTTTGCATTTCTGTGACGAGATTTACATAACTCAACATGACATTGTGTTGGCTAAGACACAAATCTGGTCTTTAATCCAACGAGACGCTCAGAGCTCGCTGTGTTGTGTCACCGCCATTCTTTCTGCCAGGCTCCTGTCTCGTGCCCAGCCAAACGCAATCTTTAGGCATATTTATCCAGTTAATACCTGCTGCATGTGACCCACTGCCTGTGTGCCCACCGAGTTACAGTATTCACACAGACAGTGCTCTCCTTGCACACTGCTTGTTTGCCTGGGCTACAGAAATGCCAAAAGGGCAATTACAGTTCTGTTTGCACAATGAATGGAAACTCGTATTTCCTCTATCGGATCATCGCTGCTCCTTTAATCTTTCTGCTTTCTTTCATTCCCCTCATATTTACTGGCTCTTAATGAGTTTTTTAGCATAGACACAGATAGAATTGCAATCTCTCCATTAAGATACCCCCAGTGAGCTTCTTTTGCAAACTGCTAATCAAGAATGCAATTGCAAGTCTGCACTGCAGACAGGGTGCCAGTTCTGCAGGCTGTAGAATAATTTTGAAAGAAAATACT
This sequence comes from Malurus melanocephalus, assembly GCF_030028575.1. Taxonomy (NCBI): domain Eukaryota; kingdom Metazoa; phylum Chordata; class Aves; order Passeriformes; family Maluridae; genus Malurus; species Malurus melanocephalus. The sequence goes on along the minus strand of NW_026623749.1, from coordinate 103,875 downwards.
AATTTGATGCTTATTTAAACTGCTCAGGTTTTGCCTAAATCTTCACTAAACACTTTCTGTTGCAGTCYTTCCTTGGTTCTTTGCCAAAAACCCAAAGCTTCAGTCTCCTTGAGGAAAAGTAGACACAGGAATAATTTTCTAAGTTTTTGAGTATTATGAGTAGCAATATCAATAATACCATCAGCATGGTTAGTGTCAATGTACAACCAACATAAGAGAAAAACACAGTTTTAGTAGTTTAGTGTTTAATACTAAACCCATGTTTGCATTCAAGTTTTGCCTTTTATAGACAAAAWTATCATGTAAAATGATAGAAATAGATGCACATAAGATGATAGAGATACTCCCTACGACTCTGAGTACATGAAATATTTATCAGTTTTCCATAAAGACATCTACCTTGACATATAATGTTTAAAGGCAGTTAATTCTCAGTTCTCCAACTAATGTAAGAATTATCTTTCGTTTTTTATATCATCTCTCATCACTCCACTCCATACTCATATTTTTGTGAATTTTGTTAYGTTTTTTGTTCTTTATAAGATTATTTTTATATTGTAAAAAAATGAGTTTCTTTCCATGCTGTCACTTTACTCATAAATTCAAATGTGTTTGCAGTTTTCAGTCCTACAAAATTACCTCATCTTCCTCTTCAATCCAACAAATCCTATGATGCCTATATAGAGCATTTGCAGTCCACAAAGATCCTAAGACAGTTCCTTTGTTTTTCTTTCCTCCRAAACCCATCTTTAGTTTCTCAGGGCAAATCTCACAGTCAGAAAATCCTTTCCTGCTTCAGACACTTATACCTTTCTCTTTAAAGTGGGGCTTCTTTCAGCTGCTATCTGCAATTCCCAGAGCTTAGCTGAATTGAAAACCGCACACAATACAGTGCTTGAGATGTAATCCACTTACTTGCCTGAAGAATTCTCTCAAGAGAGTCTCAGYTGGCAATGCCATTTTGGCATCTAGATCACAGTGATCTAGCAATCCTAGGTTAGAGTGGAAAGTACAGAACTACAAAAAAAGAAATCCAAAAATCACCAGTCTAATCCATTCTTACAACTAGCTGGCTTTCATTTTCCCAACTTTTCTGCAGAGAGTATCGTATTTAGTCTATTTTGAGGCAACAGCTGGCTGTTGAGTAGGCATAATTGGATTCAGGCAAAAATAAGCTRCAAGAAATGCATCATTTTCCTGTGCACTTATAGGTTCAGTTCCACTTGGTTGTGAAAATCCCTTAAAAGCTTCCCTCTGCTATCAGAAAAAGGCTGAGGTCAGCTGGAGCACTCCAGTGAACACTGCYTGGATTTAAATTGCTTTGGTTAACAGGTTCATTCTCAGTAAAGATTTGTCAGTTAAGGATTCTCTYTCCCATATGCTCTGGCAGACTTCAAGTCTGTTGAGCATGGTGCAGATTTCCATCCTCTCACTCTTTTCTATTCTTTGGAACCCTTCTGACTGCTGCCTTTAGACATATTTTTCCTAGGAGAATAAAAATAGAAATACACATTATTACATTTTATTTCTCTACTCAAAAAGTTTGTTATAAAAGGCAAATTTAAATAATAAGGTCGTTAAAAACTTAGGAACATCCAAGAATCTTTATGAAGCAAAAATTCAACACACAAACTGGAATGATAGCAAAATAGGATTATTTTCCTTCAAACTGCATGAAAGGTACTATAAAGCTATAATAAAGAAAATATAAAAAAGAATAAACTCATAAGCTCTTACTAACATCTGTCAACACACAGTATCTCAGTAACTATACCTTTATAGTGGTTTAGTACATCTTCACTCTAAACCACCATCTGTTCTGTAAAACCTCATTTGTAGCGTGGAGAGAAAAGTGTGTTTTTTCAAAGTCAGAAAATGAATTTGGGTATATGARTTGAGATAATTAAAAAATGTGTGTTTAAAGTATTTAAAGTATTAGTTTATAAACAAAATAATCCTTTTAGCTGAAGAGTCTAAAATTGTTTTGATTGTTGCAGTAACTCCTCGTTCAGGAGTTTCTCAGCAATAAGCTGATGGCAACTTACAGGCACTTCTATAAGGTGGAAGTCTAGACTTCTCTCAAACATTCACAAATGCAAATGTGTCTATGTTTCAGCAGATCCAGTTTCCAAACGCATTGTAAGAAATTTCATTCTTTGACAAACCCACAGTCAAAGTGACTTTTTTAAAACATGGTTTTCAAAACACAATATCAGTCTGTAACCAGTTCTCCCTAATACCTGTATATTTCCCATGAAATGACTGATGAAAACAAACAAAAACTAAGAGTACAGAAGAAAATTTATCTGTCAGCAGAACATTTCTTGCTCTTTGTTGCCTGTGACTATGATATTGGTYATGTCACACTCAAAAGTCAAGTTTGTTTGTAGTTTTCATCTTTGCCAGAGTTTAACATTTTCTTCTATTCGAGTAGACATTGAGCTCTACATCATAAAATGATTGCTGGTCTTGGAAAAAAAAATTAGGTTTACATACTTGTGTACTAAAATGATAAGGAAGCCAAGGGGAACAATTAACATTTGAAATTTAAGAGAAATTAGAGAAATTGTCATGTGGAGTGGGCCTCTAAAAATGATAGCTCTGGTCTATGGAAATTTTTTCCTATCTGGCTAAATATGTTGGAAGTCCAAAGTAGTATTTCATCCTTTGGGCATTCCACAAGCCCATGGCTACAATACCAGCATGGAAAGTGTCCATTTGCACTCAGTATCTGCCACTACCACTCACCCTGAATAATAATACCAGGGATGTAACTGAAACATCTCACACATAAGTAATATTTTGGGAACACTTATTCAAAGAAATTGAACCTGGCACCACTGACTAAATTCTGAGGTTCTGTTCATCAATCCATAATGACATTCCCTGCAGCATTAACAGTTCCAGAAGCTTCCATGACCACTTCTGTTGTGCTGCCAAGCGACCCCTTCTAGAACAACTTATGTCTGTGTGACTCCATCCTGGGCATAGCCTTGTACTATGTGGATTATTATAAAAAAAAAAAAAATACTTTTCAAGTAAGTACTGAATGGAACACACATACTTAAATATGTGTGTACTTATAGATGATATATTTCAATATATATATGCACAAGTACATTTACATTATATACGTATATATTTACGAAAGTAGTAAAAAAGGTCACTATGGGAGAAAATGCTTCCCTCATCAATCTTTTCATTAAAAAAAAAAAAAAAAATCAAAATTGAGCAGAATCAGGACAGAAATTATTGGTTATGAGCTGGTTATGAAAACTGATAAAAAATGTTTGCAGGACTTGCTTGAATTAGAGATATTAGAGATTAGCAAAGAACTTGCTGTTACTATAAATGCCTTTAACCAGAAAATATCCAGCAATAACTGCAAGAAATCAAGATGCTTTGAATCTTTTCATCAGTGAGATCCAATACTGAGATAACTTTTCTATGGTTAATAGTCACWACAAGCCAAACATGTGAGCAGCTGGTGGAGAAAATAGCTTATTGATGTTGTGCTGGGAAAGAACATGAGTCTTGCAATCTGTGCAGCAACCAAATACAATAAGAACTGTAGATTTGATTTTGGATGAAATACTCATTTAAAATGTTTACAATTGTATTACAGTCTTTATTCAATATTTCTTTCATTACTTTAACTTTGTAGAAACAACTCTTGAGCAGTGGGTAAGCTTCCAAAGTAAAATAAAAGATGGAGTAAGAGAGAAAATTTATAATGCATAATAGATGGAAGAACAGGTGCATCAGAAAGTTTTGTATTTTGGACAGATTGTAAAACTGAGATATTTGGACGTGACTGGGTTATAAATTCTGTAAGCAGAGGTAATGCARGGTATCAGAAGTAAAGCAAACTATTCTAGATTTGATAAGTATTATTGTTCTGACTTGAAATATTRGACATTATTTAGAAATATTTCATTGGGAGAGTGGACATGTCTGAAAACAAATGTAGGGAAATTTCCTTAATTTACTATATTTACTCCTGCCTCTGTGCTTGTTTTTGTTACTATTACCCAAGTTATATTGCCCTATGTTATGAAAAATTATACCTACAATAYACTTATACTAAAACAACAAATTTCCCTTGGATTTAAATCAAAATATCTGACTGAAAAAGATGCAATCTCATTTATCCCAGCCAAAACCTAAGCCCTGAAAACATCTTGGTAATTGATTCACAGTTGTTGCAAATTGCTAACACTTGAAATCAATTCAGGTACCCTCCAGGTTTTATCTTTTGCGACACCCCTATTTCTCCTTTACCTCTTCAAAACCCCTTAAAACATCCATTTAAGTCCTAGAGCCTGATTTATGCTTCACAGCAAATTTACTGTCCTAGCAGGGTAACTCAGGATGTTCACAGMAGCGCAGGAGTGGCTAGCACAAAGTCAGGATTGTCAGCTCAGTGGGACAGGAAGCTTCAGTAATTTTCAGAGAGAAAAAAAAATGCACCAATGTGCATCAAAGGCATCTCTAAAGTTCTGTCCTTCCAAGAGAGATTGTGTAATAGCTAGACAAACTGTGACAGCAGCTGGCAACTACCAGAGCATTCCCCAAATCTCTCTTGCTTTCTGTGCAAATGTGGGGTTGCATTCCCTGGATTGGCTGTGGTCCCTCAAACTGCTGAAAGTTGAGGCACTGCAATCACTTTCTCCTTTTGAAAAGGCTTTGTGCTAGGCAAGAGAACCAATATTTTTAATTGGCTTAATCCCATGAAGTGACTGAAATTTCTAAACATATTTTAGCCTTATTCGCTTAGCATGAGTAGAAGATGCCAGGAAAGTTATAAGAGCAGTTTAACATCTGGAAGTATCTCCAAAAATTAGCATGCCTAAAACAGTATTCTCARAGTAGGCAGGGATGCTGGAAAACTTTATTACAAAAACTGATATTAATATCCYCTCAAACATATTTTCTTCTACTCAAAACCCATGGTATTCCAGTGTGCACGGAACTCTGTTCATGCCTTCCTCACTCACACCTCTCTTCTCACCAGCTAGGAACTTGAGGATCTGGCCTGAAATAAATAGAAAATAAAACAATGAAAGGCAAGAGAAGGAAATATTTTTTTTCCCCTTTCCACTGGTGAGAATCAAGTCTGGCTTCAAATGCACAACCTTACACTGAGCACCCATCCAAGAAATTTTGGTGACTACAAGACTTCACATAAATCCCATAAATGAGAGATTGTCCCTGTCAAGTAGCCTCTGTTCCTCAAGAGCTCTTCAAGACCTGTCTAATTTACCAGTGAAAACATACTTAAACAGTAAGCTAAAGAATTTTTTTTTTTTTTTTGTAAAGATTTTAAATAGCTCTGTGCATCCTAAAATGCAAATGCATTAAAGGGATCAAAACCTGGACACCTCAAAGTTGTCCATTGCCCAGTGGAGTATTTGTTCTCTGAACTATTTTTTAGGTATATGACAATAGTGTATAAATACTGATCTTGCTCATTCCCAGCAATCTGGCCTGGAATATGAAGTCCTTCACTCATAGTATCTCTTTTACAGTAATTATAAAGGAGTTATCACTYCTTCATTGAATGAAACCTTAAAAATTCAAAATTTTGATTTGAAATATGATTAATTTCATTGGTAAAGCAAAATGGGAGATGTTAAATATTTACATTTTATATTGTTACTTTTGATTTCATTACAAAAGTGCTGCCCTGTGATCACTACCTCAGTGGATTTTAATGAGAGTTTGAGAGATTACTACTTACACATACAGTCTGATGAATTTGAGCCAACTTTCTGCCCAGGACCAGATGTGAACACATTTTGGATTTTATTAATATTTGCTTAAATCATGTAGACAAACAAATTTCAGCCAGTGAGTTCCTAATAAATTGCTCTCTTTCCTATTCACTCTTTATTATTTCTGCCTGTACTATGAGACTGGATAACTAAATTCAAATAYTTTTGAAGCAGAGCAAAAGCAGAGCTATTATTTTAATTTTAATTTTAATTTTAAGAGAAAGATGAAAAAATAATTTAACATCGATCATTCAGTCATATAAAAATATTACTTTCCCAATGTAAAAGTGATTATTGGTAATTGCCTCTTACATTTCACAGAGACATTTGCACAAAAGAATCTGAAATWTTATTATATGCATTATATACAATAATAACTGTCATTGAGCAATTATTGCAAATKATTGTTGACTCTTGTGGAATATGATTAACAGGTTTATATGATACTGTWGGTATTTCTTAAATGTTTAGAATGTTGAAAAGTCATTCTTTAGTTTAGTAATAGTGTATATTTTCCCTTCAGTGTTATAACTTTCAACAGACCCTGAGACTCAAAATATTTTGATTTGGTGGCATGATATCTAAAAGAGTTAGATTTTAGACAAAAAACTATTATGGCTTATTTATGTTTTGTTTGCTATTGTGACTGTTTCTCTGGGGCTTTGTTTTCTTTCAGAAAGTGTTTTTGTCCTGGATTCATAATCAAACTCCAGAGTGGACTCTGCCACAAAGCACTGTAACCTATTGGTAAATTAAAATCTTTCTCCTCACATTTAATGAACTTGCTAAACAGTGTCTGTCCAAACAGAATTTTCGGTTCCTAATTTCAGTCTTCCCAATTCAATTCAAGAGAGTAAGAGCTGCAAGTGCCCTGATTTTAGGTGCCTCCATCATCAATTTTTTTAATCCTATGTCTTTTAGTTCCTCTATGTCAAGCAAAACTCAGGATAACTGGAACACAGAAGTTAAAAAAAAGGATAATTAACATAAAATTTAGAAGTATTTCTGTAAAGAACATGTTAAAAGTGGTTTTTTTAAGAACAACACTGCTTCTTTTGACAAKTTTCTAAAATCATCAGAAGCAGACCCCTGCTCCAGAAAATCTCAACATTAGAACTGCTTTACTTTCTGAATTCCTGTCTGAAAAAGCACTTTTCTAACTTTGATTACCATGGCAACACCTATTAGATTCTTTATTATCTAAGTTACAGCCAGGGAACAGATTACCCTATTTTGTATAATCATGTCTTGGGTAAGTAAGGTTGAATAATCAATGCAGTGCAATTTTTAACCAATTTAATTAAAAGGTTTCATGGCATATTTTTGCCTGAAAAGTATAAATGGACTTTTCTGTAATATTAAGGGCAAGAAAAAGTCACCATATTATTTTTCTAATATTAGAAAACTTAGATTTAGATTTTTTWAATGATCCTAAATGAATGGAATAAACCCCAAAATATGATAACCCCCCATTTGACAAGATACTGTAACTCTTCATTGCCAAAGAACATTACATTCATAAAAAGAACAAAATTAATTTTCACTAAGCAGGAGTTAAGTTAGGCAACAAATGCAGGTTTCACCTGCTTTCACTATTATCCCTTTGATCTTGTGAGCTCTTTGAATTTCCTCCTCCAAATTACTTAATCACCGAGAATCTTGCCCATTACAGCTTTTCAGTCTTCACAGTGAAATGAAAGGACTGAACAGAAAACTTATAAGCAGGGTAAGAATATATGAAAGAAATACTGTATGTCATTTGATAGGGGTGAGTATCCATTAAAATCCCACTCATAAATGAAGCTTGACTGCTCAATGTCCTAAGGATCAGGGAAAGAACTTGAGTGATGTGTTTCTGAAAGTACACCAGTCTCATAAGGAGAAAGAAATAATTATACAGTACTTAGACCATTACTCATTTTGATCCTACCTTTGCCACACAATTTTAAAAACTTCCCAAGTAAGCACCTTTGATTGTGTTTAGATTTAAATTTTTATTCAGCAAATACATAATAAGGAGCATTTCTATTTTATTTTAAAGACRGAAGAGCTTTTTGAGGGCTCATTTTAATTACTTCAAAAAGCAGTTTATCGATCTGGTTTTAGAAATAATCCTCTTTCCCAAGTCCATTTTGAATTTTAAACTAAAAAGAGTTTTAAATACCATAGAAGTAAAATGAATGTGTCTATCAACTGAATTAATGTAGCAACCAAAATTCCTGTTTTAAATTGAACTCAAAAAGAGAACTAAAAAACACAGAAAATAAACGACTAAGAAGAATCATGTTTATTCAGATGTAGTTTACATGTACATAAGTGGTTTCTGTGAGAAGGATGGAAAAGTCTTCTAAATGTTATTTACATTTTCTGCCAGTCTATGTAGGGAATTGAAGGAAAACAGTGATGGACCATATAATAAATTATTTTAAAATAATTTCCCAACTAAATCTCTGGGTTCTGTCCAACACTAAGTAACTCTTCTTGCCTGTTTTYCCCCAGTATTTATAGTGAAATTTTCTATTTTCATGCCATTTATAGTGAAATATGGGGGAAAAGCCCATCTGGATATAATTGGTAGAAAGAGGCAGCACTAAAATATGTGACCCATATTTGATGAAGAATAGAGATCAAGACCAGCAAGATTACTATCTCCAGGAACAAACAGGCTTGAACTGTTCCAAATCCCAATTTTTTAGTCTGGGGAATATAAAGTGCCCCTCTTTCAGCAGGCATCAATGACAAGCCTAAACATTCAGAGCAAGATGAATTTCCGTGTTCTATTGCAAGCAGCTGGGGAGAAAAAKACAGAGTGCCAATACCCCATGGACATTTGAAAGAGATCAATTTCTTTCTCTTAAAAAGACAAATACACACTGCAGAGCAACGAGAAGTTGGGAAGMACTATGTGAAGGCACCTTATTCTTCTTCACTATTCATTTTAAAATATTGTTTTTAATTAAGCCAGTTCATAATAATTTCCAAAGTGTGAACATCTAATCTGATTGCATTGTAACTCTTACAAACTTTGCTGTAGATACAACTGGGGATTATAAATTACTTGTCCTCTGGAGCAGAAACTGTGATCACCTCAGGTGCCCCCTGTATTAGACCATATACAGTCCCTAGAGTCCCAATGCAACACTTTTTGAAAACAAGTTTATGATCAAAACCCTCTGCTTTAAAACCATGGTACACAGAAAAGTGAAAACAAATGCTTCTAGAGAAAAGTTAAGACAGAGACTACTGAGTTGATTCCAGAGTCAAGTGTGTAGTGGAAGGTAGCAACAGTCATTTTACATAACTGAGCATCCATGTAAATTTAAAAACACAAAAATGGAACCTAAGGTAAAAATTTTGTTGGCTGATGGATAATTTTATTTGTCTCTCTCCATTMATTTTATTTGTGCTTTTTGTTTTTAGAACTTTCCTGATAAATGTAGATGGTCTCGATTTGGATCAGTTATCATGCTTTAAAATTACTTAAAACCAGATCTGGATCGTGTACCATGGAATTCCTCATCCCATTAGATCACATTTTTATAATCATTTTTACCAAGAATGTTTGAAAATAAGAGCATCAAAATAATTTGATTAATTTAAACAAAAAGAAGAGAAAAAAATCAATGGTGTTCTCAGTGTTTTGAATTATTAATAGGTCTGAATTTTCTTGAAACAGAAAATAATAACAGGCTTTCAGTCAAGTAACATGGATCAAATAACAGGGAAGTATCTTGTAGAAAGTAGGATTACAATACTGAAAGATTTAATTTGACTTTAATGTTACATTTCTTTCAAAAAATGTTACAGGAAATATGAGTCTCAACATGAGGCAATTTATTRACATTTATTATTTTTTATTCCATATGATTTAATATAAAATATAATGTTTAATGTATTCTATATTATATAATAATAGCCAATATATATAATTTAATAACATATTTCTATTTTAAAATATTTTTATTAATGTAGTTAAATTATTTAATTAAAGTAGAGTATATAAACAAACACATGAAATTAGGACTAAAATATTTCTGAGAAAGAGCAGGATACAAAAAATGTAATAGATCTCAGCAATAAAAKCTTGGAGTCAGAATATTTTTTCAGTTGTTAAAAAGAACACGATAACTTTGTCTTTTTGTTTTCTTTTTCTGTGCAAATATTAATCAATTAAAACTCTGATTGCATACTTGCAGTTTATTCATTGGTTTAAGAGAATAAGATGGCTCCCCTCCAGGCATTCACTAATGGTCTTATTCTTGATGAATTTCTCTTTCCTTGGGATATTCAGAGGATATAAAGTACTGTGAGGCTTGATTTATGCCTGACACAAAGCTAGCCTAGAATACTTCTCCAGTAGASAAAAAAAGATATTTTACTTACTTCATTAGTTGGCACAAAGGAAAGCTGAAGAGAGAAATTTATATTAGTCATTGRGGCTCAGAGATCCTAATTACATTTAGTATTGAGATTCAATGAAGGGAAGAAACCATCAGTCTAGTGAAATTGTTTATTGTTCTTGTTTTTCTTCTAATAATAAGATGCCAGATGGAAAACTCTGTCTATATTAGCCACCTAATTTTAATTGTGTTACATTGCTTCTATTAACAGATAGACTCATTTGCAGGAAATAAGTTATTCCCTCCCCCAAATTTTTAACAGCTTYTTCTTAACTTGGAAATTCTAAGACATTAAAAGTTCTCTCTGAAGCTCTTTTTTTTTTAGTCACACTGCTGCACAAGAGCAAACATCCCCTCTCCCCAAACATCTCAGATGCTTTGAGTTACCTATCTGTTAAAAGAAGCACAATTTACAATGAAAGATATTCTACCAATGAGTTGTGACAGAGAAAGCCACAGATAAGTTTAGGGCACTTCATGACTCCATGACTTAAAAAAGGCAATGAAAAGGCCAAGAAGTCAACTAAAGGAAATTTTTTTGTCTAATATTTTTCATATAATCAATCTACCTTTCTAAAACAACATGTTGGCCTTGCAGAGACAGATACTGATACAGATAATCTGACAGTGGAGAGAATTAATTTTTAGTTGTAGATATTAATGATTACTAGGAAGAAATACCAAAAACTTGTCTGTAAAACAGTCTCATTGAGACTGGAACAGACAGTGTGTAGTACGAGTCCACCATACCCTCTGGCCCAAAAGTGCAAAACCTACAGGAGAAAGCAGCATGCATACAATGAAATGTAGCTCTGTCCAGTATCCACACTGAGGAGATGCTCAAAGGACAGGTAAAGCAGAAGCACTGCAGCAATCTGTCTGTCTCATCCTGTTGTCCAAAATGGCCTACCTGATTGAATTTGGATAGGGCAGGAGGCACTTTCAAATGAATTCCACAGCGTTATCTTTGAGCTCTTTTTCTRTCACAGCTGAGGCAAAGCTATCAGATCTCTCTGCTCTTGCTTCTCTCAGGAGTACCACAATCTACATTTACAAAGGTCTCTGTACTGCTGTGGCATTTACCATTTTTTAACTGGTACATGTGGAAGTTTGTTAAGCACTTTTTTTTTGTTTTTATTTTCAGGGAAAGAACAGTATCCTTCACCACTTCACAGGCTTTCATATTTCGCAATATACAGCAAGTCTTCACAGTACAGATAGACTTCCACCTTATCTTCATCTATGTTCTTTATATAAAATATAGAATATAAAACATTGCTGTATCAYATTTTGAAACAGCTGTAGCATCCATCCAAGTACARAATTTATGGTTGGATTTTATGAGAAACTTAGCTGAAAAGAATAGCAATGAGGTAATGTTAGTTATCACATTGTCATAAATTCTAACAAAGCAAGAAAACATAATTTTAACTGTTGATTATAAATTCACTTGCCATGTCAGAACTATACTGTAGGTAGGGATCTGAAATTATTTACTGGGGCTTTTTAATTTTATTGATAAAAATATAAGTTAAATTTGAAGTTGAAAAATCATATAGTTGATAAAATGAAAGTAGCCAGTAGAACATATTCTTTTGTGAGAAATATGAATTATAGACACTCAAAAGTTAACCATGCAGGAATATTATTAACTAATTACASTTGTATTATACTTCTTATCTGATATAATTCTGTCTGCTGAGCACTACATTCTGGTGATAATGGTACATAACTGATGGTTAGAATGTGCAACATTGATAAAAGTCAAAAGTGTCAGAGTAATTTCAGATACATTGGATGAAGCTAAAATCTAAAATAGGGTTATAAACCCTATAGTTAAATATACATTAATATTTTCATTAAAAACATTTAACRTAGGCAATACACTTATAGAAAGTGTATGATATTAGACAGAATTTAAAGTGGCCAGATGTTCATAGAGACTTCTATATTTGAAAAGAAATTATGTGGCTGTCTGTCTACACAAAAAAGACAAAGATAGTTTCAGATATATACATTTTTCTGCTCATGAAAAGATGGATTTATAAAAACGCTGAAATTGTTGACCTAACTGCCTTCAAATTCTTTAGTGATTTCAAGGGATCTTGTCAAACAACAGGTCACCCACACGGAGTGATAAARCAGCCAAGGGACAGAATCAGGTAAACAAGCAGCTCTCTATGTTACGGCTTTCAGAGCCARCCACTCTTGTGAATGACAGAAGAGCACTTCAACATTTACCTTGAGATTTCTTGTCTGTAATGATAGATCTGACTTTTGTTATTAAATGCTTCTGCCCCAAATTTATGGGGCTCTCAATGGCCTTTACAGTGAAAGCTGATAGTATGTCTCAGTTTCAAAAACTTTCTGAAGATGTAGATCTACAAATAGATGCTCCCAACAATGCTTTAAATCCCTCTTGTGGAGGACTCCAAAGCAGATTTTAGTGCACAGATACAAGGCCTATAATGGCATCCTGAATTGGTTCTTGCATTCATGAAAGTGGTTGTGGTATTTTCCTCCATTTTAAAGCCTGTACAATAAGTCGAATAGCACTGCATTTTTTCTAAAAATCCAGAGGGATCATGTGCTCAAAACCAAAGTGCAGGTGTTAACTGTTCAGAAGGAAAAGATGATACATTCAAAGCAAAAGTGCATCATTGTCCCCTGGTTTCATTTTTTTTTTTTTTTCCTCAGGACAAAAGCTCTTTTTTTCCAGAAAATAAATACAATGTGGCTTTTCAGGAGGAACCTGTCTCGGACACAACAAAAAATAACCCAATTCTGTGCATGAAATAAACCTTTTGAACACTACACTTGAAATGGAGATTAGAACAGACCCTTTTGAAGAAGAAAAAGGGTGCAGCAGATTGATTCAAAGGTCCTCTATTCTTATGACTATTAGTATTTATCACTTTAATATTCTGACATGCAGTGTTGTTACAATTGAAATTTATGGTAAATCTTATAGAGATAAAATAAGCCCTGAGCTAATAGCAGTCACTTGGTCTCATCAAGCCCTGCATCATTAGATTAGAAATCTTAGAGGATAATGCCATGATGRAGGAAAAATGCATAGAAAATATTGTTAATATTTTYTCAAAAATAGTGTTTTAAATGAAAAACAAAGAAACTTTGGGAYATGCATACCAATTGACTTGTCCTGTAAACGAATGACTAAAARTATAAAAAGCAGTGAAGTTTGTTATCCAATAAGAACAAAACTACCTTTGTGACATAATTCCTTTTCTTACAGTTAAAAAGCAATAAAGCTGGAGTGACTTAAACGAACACTCTTTCAAAGGTTAAATAAATTGTAATGCCATAGAACTACTACTGTTTGGAACATTTAAAGGTCAGTTCCATGGGGTTTATTCATAAAGTTTGAGTTTATTTTATTATTKACAAAAATTGCATTTCCCTCAGCTGAGAAGTGTCGAAAGGTCTGTCCTAATGTAGTAAACCCTTCTGGAAGGGTTTTGCTGGATTGAGCAATGAGGTTGGCACAGAGGTGTTGTCTTTTCCCCCTCAATCTATAGCATCACCACATGACACATTTAGCATAGAGACATGGTGACAGCGTAGCATCACAGCAAGAAATAAAGTCTCAGATTTTGGTAAGGTATGACAAAAAACATTATGCCAGAGRTAGCATGCATCTATCTCAGATATTTCCACCTAGACTGAATAGGAATAATCTCAATTAAATGCCTTGAAATCAGAAAAGCATGATATTTTGAGTGCTTATACCCCCTTTTAWCTATAAAATATTCATGCAAAGGGAGATTTTAGAAGTTTAAGGGAATTAGAATTAAAAACTTTTGATTGATGATGTGAATCTACAAAGACTAACCTATAAATACTTACCAGGCTCATGGCATTTTACAGAGAAGGAAAGACGGTCTCCACAGAAGTATGGAAGCATTCTTTACCCTGTTACTGAGGTTGTGCCAGAATGGAACAAAGAATTAAAAAATGATTGGACTGAAATGGATATGACTCTGTAGTAGGATGATTAGAGTCCTAATGTGGAGCCARAGAGTTCTGAGTTACGGTTCCTTCTTCCAGGATTATTTATTCACTTATTTCATCCAGCCTGTTAAAATAGAAAATAGACTGAGGAGCAAACATGGAAATTGTCTCTGTTTATATCATCAGGCAATTTAACTGCAAGTTATTGCACTTCATTTTTATTATCCCCTTCTTTTATAATATAGAGATGATTTTTAAGACATTTCAAAATAACTGCTTTGGAGTAACMTTATTTTTAACATAGAATAACTACTGTCTATTTCGTTAGCAAACTGTTGTTTTCTTTTAATGGACTGCTAAAGACTTTTATACCACAGGCAACAAAACAAAGAGAAAAGACAACACCTTTTCATAAACAAAAATATTGACTTCCCATTTCAGGTTTTTTTTTAATTTATACACTTTTAATCTGCATGAACACAGGTGATATTTGAGGTGTCAGACTTGTCAGCCAGGCATTGCTAATGACTCAAGTCTTTCACCTGTTCTCTTCTTTTGGACATTTTTCCAGGAGACAGGTGCTATGTCACTTCCATCTGATTTGTGTTTCTACACACTGCTAATGATTATAAGAATGCTTTTCATTTCATGATCCAGAGCCCTCTTTGCAATTGGATTTTCGATACCTAATGACCTTCCACAGTTTAGAAGGCACATTGTTTCTTTGTTAAATAATTTGTGGTGTTGACCTKTTAGCTGGTAAGATGTTAAATCATTAAAACACTAACATCCCTAAARTATTTCTCTTTACATAGCCTATAAACATTATATTCAACTAATTATTACAATATATTTGAAAATACATTATTAAATTTTATATGCTTTTTTTTGGCAGCAGCCACTCAAAATTCATAAGTTCTTACTTTGATTTTTTGAAAGGATCAACTCTCCTCAAAATTTACCAGGGGAAAACTAATGAAGAAACATTTCTCACACTAAAATGAAGTTTCACAGAGTGGATTTATGAAAGTTAGTTAAATGTATACAAGGACATAGATAGCTAGAGGTTCTGCTTGTATGTATGATGAGAAAGTATCTTGTCTGATTCATACTAGCCCTGACTTGGAGTTATGTCATCAAAATCTCATTAATAAAAACAAATCATATGAAGACATTTGAGAAAAAAGTGATGGAATGCTATTTGCCATGTGATAAATGCTAAATAATTGGCTTCAACAGGAGGAGTGGGATGGTTTTCTGGGTTTTTTTTTCTTTAGTTCTATTATTGGAAGAGGAGAATATCTGAGATTTATTTTCCTTGTTCAATAGAGATTAGTTTTAGGATGAGTGTAAATGAAATCCTAAAATATTGTTTGAGTTTATTTTGGTAATTTTGAGCTTTCTTGTGTTACAGAAGCTGAAAAGTTCACTTACTTACAGAATGTTGCATCAAGAATCCTCGGCCAAGCTTTGAACCGTCATGAGTGAGAAGCTAGGTAATATTTATTTGGCCATTTCTCTGCAAATCCAACAGCGCTGTTTGTTCTTATTAACCCATGATAATGGAAACCTSAGCTCCTACCAGATCATCTTATACAGACTTTTCCTCCTTCCAATTGTGAAGGATTCTCAGCTGTGGAAGAAGAAAACAAAACAAAACAAMGCCCAAACCTTCTCTTTTCTTCTTTCCTGCACTTTCTCTTAGTCACTTTAAAGATACTGTCTTACACATTCCTCTCAAGGCTGTCCTATTCCTTTTCTCCTTACAAAAGARAAAAAAAAGGKTTTTTTCTCCCCTTAGTAGGTGCTAAGATAGATTCAGACTGGTATTTTTTTGTCGACAAAATAGGATTTTATGCTGTTAGAGGTCATGAATTACATATTGAGTTTATGCTCGCTCAATAAAGGCTATTTTCTCACTGCTCCTTGGCATCTCTTAAAAGCACCTTTGATCATAAAATTCTCTTTGATCAGCTAGACCAAAATCTTCAGAGCTGTGCTAAATTGTTCACATTGTGTAAAATCCTTACTTTACAGAGAGTCTCTTTCCTGCTYCTTAATAGAATTATTACCAGTGAATTCTCTTGTTGATTTATTATTTATTAGCAGAACAGTCACCTTAATCATTATTATTTCCTTTACTGTAGAATGTAGTTCTCTCTGCTATCCCTTATTCCTGATGTGCTGTTAAGTATTCTATGCTGCATTTTTACAGAAAACTTTAGTCTCCCATGACTGGTTTCAGCTATCTCACAGTATGTGTTCTTGGATATTATTAGAAGTTACTAGTTTAGATTCCAGCAGCTTCATGAACAAAGAACAAACAGAGTTTTGATCTGAATAACCTTTGCACCCAAATGACACCAAAGGAAGAAAAAAGCCCAGAAAGCAAACTTGTGTTTCTTCACAACAGGAGCATGYATAGAGTCTAACAAAAGTGATAAGTAACTCCTTGGTTAAACCAGCAACAGCGATGCTGCGAGTGATGCTTTGCTTAAATTACTGAACTAGGCTTTCTAGTTTATCAAGCAGAGAGGGCACAAGCACAATATTCACTTACTCATAGGTTACATTGCCCCACAGTTGCTCAGATCAATCAAACCTTCATTTATGGGATGATCACAGGGAACATCTGAAAAGGCTGAGCTGGAGAACTCCACAGCTCAGTACACTGTGCCTACAGTTTGCATTAAATTGCCAGGATTTTCTTTCAMCCTCACATTCTTTTGGGCTGGTTTTCAGGGAATCCTACAAGGTCCTTTGTAAGATGTGGTTTTCTGTTTCCTAAGCAAACAAAGAAAAAAATGTGTCGAAAATTTTCACTCAAATTTGTAATCACACTATGAAAAGGAGTAGGACAGAATTAATTACAATGTATTAATTACAGCTATTTCATTTCTCATTAGCTTTACCAGTTCTGTTAGAGATAGTATTCTTCCTGAGGACTTGCTGATTCATAACATACAGAAACGCAAATATTATTAGATTTTGCATTTATTAAATGTTCTTCTCCTAAGAAATTCAGTACGTTTTAATTGAATAGCACATGTTCAAAGTTAAATGCAATGAACATTCTCCTAGGGAAAATTAAGTCTTCAAGCACATTATCAAAAGCATAATTAGAAGATCTGGTGCTCCTTTCCCTCCCCTATCTCTGGTACTTTTCAGGCCAAAGAACCGTATTTGCTGTAAAAATGATATATGAAGTAAGTGAAAGTGCAATGAATCATGCACTGAAAATTTCTATCACGTAGGTCAACAGCYGGAAATATCTATAACTTTTTCACTAAATGGTTAAAAGCCCAATTCTGCAGTGATGCGTAGGTCTGGAAAGTTAAGTTTTTATGRATCTCTTCCCCATGGTATGATTCTCTGCCTTCTAAAAGTTGTCTTAAATGATGACATCCTTAGGCAAGTAAGAATCTTCCCAATGTTCAGAAATCCTAAGCATCAGCTGCTTGATGTGAAAGTTAATGATTTATAATCTAGTTTTAAACTCACTGCAATGGCTGAGTTCAAAGAAATGAACACAGTATGTGGGTATCTAACTGAAAAAGTACTTCAGAGAATAATTTATTTTCTGAAAATATATAAAAAATGTTATTTTCTTTATAGTGGAAGTTTATAAAACCACATCTTACATTTTAAAATTAGGCTGTAGCCAGTGGCAGAGTCAGGAACAAAAACAGAATCTCATCAAATCCCTCCTGTTGCTGCTTTAAGAAGTTTCCATCTAAAATCAAAGRCTGTTTTATATAATCCTATATATGTAATATTCATACTACAAATAACTAAATAAARCTGATTATGAATGCACTCTCTTTATTATTACAACTTTATGAATGGGCTACTGCTATTTTTTGTAGTTCCAGTCTTTCAGAAGTAAAGTACACTTACTTTATCTTTGTGTGGAGAAAGTCTTTTCACTGACAGGCTTACACAGAAGTGTAAACTTACACAGAAGTGGCAAATGTGCCACTGACCACAGAGATATGGGCGAGAGCCTCAGAACACACATTAATCATTTGAGAGATATAATTCAAGATCAGGTTGAGAAAAAACAGCTTAAAAATAAGCAGAGGGTGAAGAACTTTGAGGTCCCTCTAGAAACATAATTTTTTTCAGTTTAAGCAGAGGGTGAAGAACTTTGTAGTCCCTCTAGAAATATAATTTCCCTCAGTTTTATCAACATTTAACAGCCATCATTTATTTCATATTGATTTATTATAATTTATACTATTTAAGCACTTAATCTAGCTGGGGCTGGAGTACTGCTTGTGCAATATATTGATGGCAAGAGAACTTCAAGGAGACTTACTTGGGATGGAATTGGTAGTCTAAGCTACATATTCTTTGCAAACAACTTCTTTCTATACATGCAGAGTTTCTACCAGGATGGCAAAATACAGGATTTTAATCCTCAGCATGAAACTGGATGCATCAGGAAATTGTTTCATAACAAGGTCACATCTGCATGGCTAAGGACATATATGCAGTGGAAATTCCAACATTCCCAAAGAAAAGAAAGAATTATTTTTTCTATCTTTTCTAAGCATACAAGAATTTTTAATGAGAAATTATAAAATATTTAAGAAGATTTCTTTCCACTGATTTTTTTAATAGAATTGAAATAAGTATAAATGTTTCTAGTTTAATTTTCCCCTGATTATTACAAATGCTTTTTCCATCAGTTTACTTCTTTGGTTTTGTGCTACAACACTTTGGATTGTGTAATCACTTGTTTGTTTAGCTGCCTTCCTGTTATTTAAATAAAATTTATTACCCCTTCTTTTAGGGAATTCATTAAGTCTTTATTCTTCAGAGAACTTTCTTTTCAACCACTATTCTTTTCAAACAATAGACATCAGTTTCTTCAAAATGTTTATGTAGCAACATTATAATATAAAACAAGAGAGTCAGATTTCCTTATTAGGACCAAGTTCTTAGTAAGGTTTTCTTGTTAGCAATTAGATTTTCAGCTGCTAAAAGASACAACACTGCATGAGTCTCCAAATACTGCTGTGGAGAGAGAAACAGGAAGAACAAAGTTATGTCCTGAAACAATAAGACTGCAGAAAATAGGGGTCAATAGAAAGATGCACCAGAGAAATCATGGCGTGTCTTCTCTCCAGAATTAGTTAGAAAAGCTTGTACATCCCCTGTAAAGTTGTTCTCCTCTATACAAGCAATGCTGATTTAGTTAGGCCATGCTGGGTCACTGGCAGCTCCATCCTGAGCCATCAGAGGACACAGAATTGTTCTCCACTCCCTTTAAAAAGCTTCTTCCCAGCCTGCACCATCTTTGGAACACAACCTGCAAAWTCCACCACATGTGTGCATCTGCTCAGGGGGATCAATATTACAAGATGTTTTGTTATACACTTACCAAATCTCCAGGGCTACTTACTAAATTAATTACTCTTATCTGTACAAACACTTTTCCTCCTGAAAGATATTTCATAAATAACTTTCATGTCCCTGCAGAC
>NW_026623749.1:51317-84184 GCF_030028575.1 Malurus melanocephalus | reverse complement strand
TTTTTTTTTTTTTTCTTCTCAAGTTTTTGACTAGAGATTTGAAGCCTTCAAAAGGCAACTTCAGTTGCTACAGGTATACTGTGGATGAAAGTAATTTCCCCTACATCTTCTCTCCATGTCATCATTTTAAACAATGTGAAAATGTCTCCTTATATGGTATATTCCATGGTTTCTCAAAATGCACTAGTCATAGCAGATCTTTTTTTCCTCTTTTYTTYTATGAAGATAACTTGAATTTACTTATTTTAGAAGTAGGTAYATAGTCCTGGGGTTTGTTGATTTGTTTGTAATTCCTGTACAATTTACAAATACTCCTACAGAGAGAAAAGGAATAAAATTTCCTTTAAAGAAACCCAAAAAAAAGTTAGGATTTTCTTGTGTTTTGTTTTATTCCACTCCTAGGCCCAACCTCTTGTAGAATGGTGAAACATCTCTTACAAAAAAACATATGAAAGGGTCGTATGGAATATTATCCTACATGCATCTTAAAGTTTACTGAGTTCCCTGTAAAGTTATGAAAGTCCCTTTAAAAAGGGAAATATAATTCTGATAATATTTATGTATTCGGATTGAGACATTTACAACCATGGGGTGAAGTTCATGCAATTTTTTCAGAGAAGTGCAAATGCAACTCAACTCCAAATCACTCTCAAGACAGAAAAGACAAATCTGTCTCCCCTTTCTTAGGAGTTCTAATAATCAGGGTCAGATTTAATTTTCACTGGAGCCTTAACAGTAGCCCTTGAGGCCAAACTTGTCAAAAGGTRTGCACTGGCTGAGAACAAGTCCAAAGTACTCTTGCTTTCTGGACAGTCCTGCCTTTTGCAATTTTTCTCTAGGTAGAGAAGTGTGTTGCTTTTGACTCTTACAGTCTTCCCCAGAGGACTTTCTGCAGGACCTTCCTGTATTCAGATTTATGTCAGTATAGGAAAGTTACAGAAAGAATATGAAAGATAAAAAAAAAAACTTGCAGCAAGCGATGCTCCTAAATTATCAATAAATATTTCAATTAAAGATTCGACATGTCATGAAACCACTCAGCTAGCACCTTAATAGGAAATTACATGGCCCTAATAGAAATGGTTTATAGTTATTATCTGTGACCTATTTTGCAACTGCTAAGGAAATGYTAATGCTTATCTACCAATCCATACTGAAAAATTCTAAAATGCTGAGTACATACTCTCTGTGTGCTCTTCAGAAGCAACTTATATTGACATCTCTTGGAAATGGGATATAAATCTAGGTCAAAGAGTTAAAACACATACCAGAAATCAATGAGAAGTTAACTTCTGTAGAATTTGAGATTTTAAGTGTCCCTTTCACAACAGCATCAAACCCCTTCAAGTGCAATCACAGAGTGGTGAGATGTTTAAAAGCCATGAGTTTGGAAGGAGAAGTTGGCAAGCCTGGCAAAGGAACTGACAGAAGATGCCAGGATGAGCTATGGTTTAATACAAGGATGTGAATCTGGTAGAGAAGAAAATAACAACCTTATTGTCTCCTACACAACTGATTCATTTCCAATTTCTGAACTGTTATAGTGGTTACAGACCAGTACTGCTACAGCTAAAAAACTTACATTATTAGTATATTTTGTACACTTATAAATACACTTAGTAGTTAGTTTATTTACAGGAAATTGTTGTGTCCTAGAAAATAGACAGCTTCCAGAAAAACAATAAATCTCATTGATCAGCAGATTTGATCTGTGTCTGGAGAGGAATGTTCTGCTTTTTTTGAGCTTTTCCTAGTTTTTATGTAATAGAACATTCAGATTAAATAATTTTCTTTGAAACTACCTTATACACAAAGGCCCAGATTAAACAACTGTATGTAGAAACCTTCTTATGTGTGTCTACAACTGAAGTTCAGCTTCACAGAACGACAGACAGCAAAAACATTTCTCTGGGGATGAAGAAGCTTGGGAAGATACCTTCAAAAGCTTTGCAACAGCACTGATAAGGTCCCATAATAGCATCAGAAAAACTGTAACAAAAGAAGAAGATTTAAAAGCTCTTCCTTAGCCCTAATATTTTAAGTGCAACCAAAATTATATGTCAGAGAGATACTGAGGAACTCCAACTGTACAAGAGACACAAATGCCAAACATCACTGAAAACATATTTTCATCTTTTTATTGACATATTAATATTTTTTTAACAAGGTAGATGATGCAAATTTTGGGAAAATAACAGTGTGAAAATAACTGGGGAGATATTTGGGAATCTATCTATATACTATAAGATTAATTAATTCATTGAAGCATTCTTTATTATCTATGAAAAAAATTAATGTAGCTATAGAAAAGAATCTGTACATTATAAAAGGCTAACAACCTTCAGGGTCTCCATTCACCATAARACTAATTTCACACCTAGTCTGTTATGTAATGTGCTATGAAAATACTCTTTGCTTCAAGATATGTTTATATGAGTTTGGACCATATAACAGTTATGTTCAGGATGGACTTGGGGGTTTTTATCTGTCTTCCAAAAGACCTGGAAATACAAAAACAAAATCCAACACAATCCAATACTCACCTAAATCAATAAGAAACTTTTGGTTGGTTTGATAGAGAAACAAATAATTTCATCAACACCATGCAATGAAGTCCAAATGGGAACAAACGGATGTGGAAAATGTACAACCAATTTCAGTCATTCAGTCATTTCTGAGTTTTGAATAAGTTTTCTCTTTCATTTAATGGAAATCTAAAATTGTGATTCATCTTTCCTCTCTTTGAAATTCTTCAATACCAGTTATCTGGTCATGAAAACATTTCCAGGATACACACAATTATCTGTTGTCATGACTCGTTGCTTATTTTCTCAGTAATTCCATTTGCTTAGGAAGGCATACTTTGGAATAAATTTTAATTTAGAACATACCACATCAATTTTTAAGCTAAAAGCCATTTTTCCATGCCACTAACAATGTCTCATAACACATTATTTTAAAGAAATAAGGATTGCTTTACAAACAAATAAAAAAAAGTAAATTTATGAAGAATATATTTATAATACATTCARATTCTAATGGGTGTCTCAACCAGTATCACTTTTCCTTCTGTCAACCTAAAATCCTGATATWACACCAGCTGAATAAATTTTGTTATTCTTTCTTTCTACTTCAATTGCCCACTATTGAATTACTTGCATTAKGTATGGAAAGAAATAATTCTACTGCAAACTTTTTTTTTAACAGCATCTAGTGGATAATGACAGCATATGTGGGTAATAAAACAAGTTTTCATTTTTAAGAATTGATCTTTATACATTCATACCATAAAAGATCCTATTATGACTGACATAACCATAATGCCAAACTTACCTTAGATACTTACATATCCAAATATTCTGTGTCTGAAGTAYATAAGAAAACAGATATTATCTCCTCTAAGTACTTCTAGTTTTAAGGAAAAACCTGCAACATATAAAAAAAAATTAAGAATTCATATCACATTTTACTATCCTGCAACAAAACCATACTTCTTTAGGATTAAGCATCCCATGCCTTATCACAAATAACATTTCAAAAGCTCTAGTAATACATATGGGACTCAAGTTATCTGGAGTTGGGAACTGTACATGGTTTTTATGATCTGTGATAAGATAAAATAAACTGTAAAAAATGTCTTCTTTCTCTAATATCCCATCACCCTTTACTTTTCATAAGACTATACATATAACAAAGTTACTCTATTTTTGTGACAAAAAAAAAAAAAAAAAAAAAAAAAAAAAATATTTTTTAGAAAAAAAAAAAAAAAAAAAAAAAAAAAAAAGAAGAGTGATTTTAGACATCAGCTATATTTTAACATATTTATAACAATGTGCACACAGAAGTCACACTGAATATAAATGTTTCTGATTATTAATATACTGCAAGTCTATCATCAGACTTTACAAAGGAAAATTGTTTGATTRCAATCTCTATTCAGCAAGCTTTCAACATTGTTGTAGACACTGCCTCAGCTCTTTGTCCTCTTTGAAGGTCATATCAAAATAATAAAGCATAAGCTCAAAAAGAATCAGAATTCTGACATTAAAAAAAAAAAGTAAACACCCTATGAGAAACATCACATGAACAATATTCAACAAAGAAATCTCTGCTTGACTGAGAACTGCAATTTGAAGCAAGGGCAAAGAATAAGGTCTTCTCAGCAAAGTCTACGGAGAATGCAAGATAATCATACAATGTGCTTGAGATAGATTTTTATCACAGTAACTGGTCCCACAGTAGAGKTTTTGAGTGGAATAGAAGGCACATCCTGCAACAGTAGCTTTTACCAAAATCAATTCTAAAGTTTTCTTGTCACTGCCTGTTGACCTTCAGCACAGCTTTGCACTATTACCAGCGAGAAGCGAACTAGGAATTCACAAGTGAATGATTATGATCAGGGAACAAAGCACAAAGGATGCCTCCATCTGTGATTTGCCAGTCACACTGGGAGCCCTCCAAGAAAATTAAATTTTCTGACTTCATGAGCAGAAACTTTTTGTGATGTCACCACAGTGCATGAAGCAATCTTGAACTTGTAGTTTGGTTGTTTGACTTTCACCAGAACTTCTTCAATACTTTAAAACTCTCACTTATTCAGGTAGAGTAACAAAAAGCAACCATGAAATGTAACCAAGTTCAACAAAGTTTTCACTGGAAAACCTTTATGGACACATCAGTAAATTTTTATGTGTTGAACAGACCACAAAAGTGAATGGCATTTCTGGTACAATTAAACATAAACAAACTGATCTAAAATAGTTTGTAACATCAAGAAGAAAAGAAATAATTTTGGCATAAATTGTTGACAATTTGTGAAAGATGCATTGTAGTCTCTGCATGCTAGTCCTGTCATCCCTGACTGAATTATTAATTAATCTCTCCCTGTTAATAGCCAGTTTCCTGGGAATATTCAGCTAAAAGTCTCAGATTCTAATTTTTTCTTCCAAACTTGAACATTTCAATCTCTCAAAGAGAGATTTCTTAAAAGCRTAATCATAAACTCTTTAAAACAAAGAAATCAGACTGGTTTAAAGTATTTTGTACTGAATACCCAAACTCTGTTTATTGTTGTGGTAAATGTTGGCCTTTGACTAACAAGTGGTTATGAATATATCCCTTCTTAATTTTACATGATTTTCTGGTGATTTTTCAATACCATATTTAAAAAAATCAAAAAGATGAAATAATTTTCTTTCTCACATGGTAAATCACATTATCTATGTATGTTAAAAAACATTTCATACATTCTACATAAGATCTACAAATGTACCATTCTTCACTGTACATTTTATCTTTTATGTTTTTGGAAGGGTTTCCATCTTTTGAGTTGAAACTGAATGTATTATCTTTGAAACACTTAACATCCTTCTTCCGTGAGTCTTTCTTAATTTTGCAGTGTTTCTAAACATGTTTCAGCAATTCAGTTACAATATAGTAGAAACAGGTGGTCTCAGAAGTAATGGCCTGCCTGGGTCTATAGGGAAATTAAAAGGCAGTATGAGACTGGACTTCTCATCAAAGTTTTACTTTAAGGTGAAGGCAGAATTTTGGAGAATTGCTTTTCTTGCAGCCATAAACCTTCTGTCTTTGACAAATTATAGACTCTTGATTAATTCCATCAGCACTGCAGTGAAGAATTTTTTTCCATCAAATTTTGAGAAAAAAAAAAAAAAGAAAGAAGAAAAAGATAAATTGAGTCTAAGAGCTCAATMTATTCCTATACACTCATTGAATTTTTGATTGGGCACATACATAAGTCAGTTGTTCACTCAGGTATCCAATGAGTCAGTGGTAGAAACATGATTATATGCAAAAGTTCTGAATTCTCCGATTTCTTTCTTCTAGACAATGTTGACATGGAAGTACAGGAAAAGCAGGCTTCMAAAGTATTACTAAATTAAAAATAGGCCTGGGAAAGAAAATCAACTGCAGTTGGAAATAATTTTTGCAGTATAAAAAAYGCTAAAGATATTTAAGATCCCAAAGATACATGGGGGAAGCATATTTTTCCTTCTATATTTTTTATCATTCACTGCTTCTGATGGGAATGAAAACTTATTTTGGAATCCAGGAAAATCTGTTCCTATCTTTGCTGTAGTCAAACTCTATTTTATTTCTGTTGCTATCATATAGACAAAGACAGAAGCCATCACCAGCCAGAAATGATGACAAGTTGCTCATCAAAATTTATGAAATGCTGCTGGAAAAAAGGTACAAAACACTACAGTCTTACTGATTAAGAAGTGACAGTTCTGCTGCCTCACCAAGATACCACAAWAAGATACTGCAGTCTTTTCTAACTTTATAATAATCACCAACCAACATACAATAATCATTATATTGTTTTTAYTTTATTTATCAATATTTTGTATTTTATATTACTCTTGAAGAATTAATGAATTAATGAATTTCAACTTTATACACTACTTAATGCAGACATTTAGAAAAATCCTCMTACCCTAGTAGAAAGATCCACCTACATTTTCTTGCTCATTTATCAATAGCAGAACAAATCTTACTGTCATTATGCTAAAATTAAATGGGAAAAAAAAAAAGTTAGGCTGTTTATGAAAGAGAAGAACCCTTCTGACAGTCTCTTGTAACTGAAGACAAATTCTAGCTGTTCAATGCTGTGGTTTGGCAGACAGCTGCAAAATGAGCTRGAAACTCACACAAGTTGTGCAACTTCCTAGAACACAACAGCTTCTTCACAAGGAAAATGCTCTTGTCTGAATTACAGCACTTTTACTGTCACACATTACTGTATAATAGAAAGTATCACAACACTCCTACCCCTTCTCCAAAGTGTCTGGTATTGCTTTCTAAATGCTGGCAGTGATTTGAACATGTCTTCAAGTTTTGAGGGCTTCAGCAAGAGAAGCCTCTTTGCTGGGCTCAGGACTGACCTTTAGGCTAAACAGTGAAGACTAGACACAGTAAGACCAAAAGAAAAAAAAAAAAAAAGGAGCAACAAGTTTCCAAGTTAAATGTATGTTGTCTAAGAAAAGTTCATTGAAGCAGCTGAAGGTTTTCAAGATCTCTATTTTGGCTTTTAGGTTATTATAAGTGGTTTATACACAGCTATCACCTGCGCAGTCGTCATCTCTTCTGCTGAGTCCTTGGTGCAAGGACAGGCCAGCAGATGCTCAGCAGCTGCTTTTCAAAGCCT
This sequence comes from Malurus melanocephalus, assembly GCF_030028575.1. Taxonomy (NCBI): domain Eukaryota; kingdom Metazoa; phylum Chordata; class Aves; order Passeriformes; family Maluridae; genus Malurus; species Malurus melanocephalus. The sequence continues at coordinate 77,013 of NW_026623749.1, read as the reverse complement.
TCCTAGGACCACATACATGTGCACATTATCTCCCTGCTGCAGCTTGGTTAACACACAAGAAAATGTCAGAGAACAAAATGCTGTGAAATACTGAGGAACAACATTACACCTGCTGTCTTGGACATTTCCCATTCTCAGGATTTTATGACCATTTGCATCTTTAAGAATACTTCAAAAGCCATGAGAGTGACATGGTTTGGTTTTTGTTTTTTTGGTTTTTTTTTTTTTTTTTTTTGTTTTTTTGTGTGTGTCTTGAACAGTTTAGAGAGGTTCCCTAAACCACTATTTTAAACATTAAAAGCTATATAATTTCTAAACTATGATAGTTTTATCTTCACAAAATGCAATATATTCTTTAGAGTAGCTATTTTTTACTCAATAAAGAAGTTAAGCCATGTTTACTAAGGTACATGACTAGCAGATAKTCTTCACTGTAATACCAAGAAAGCAGAGATTTCCATAATTTGTGGTAAATCAATCATTTCTATCATAGATTCTACTGTAGGGACATTTTTAATTGAGATGCTGCCTTACAATTTGACCTTTATTAATGAAATAAACAAAATCCAATAAAAATAATAGTGACATGGTAGACTGGAAAACAAAAGAAATTCACAGAAATTTAAAATCAGAAGTGTAAGCATCAAAATGCCAAAAATAAAGTAGAACATCCATTTAAATATTAAGACTGCATTAATTCATCTCAGAGTCGTACATTTAGATTATATATTGCATAATTTTCTTATTTTTATTTAAATAAAATGTATTTCAATTTATTATAAGAAACCWTTTCACACCTACTAGCAGCTGTTTTAGCAGCCAGCTGGAATCAATACAATTTAATTTTCATCTCTTCTTTCTGCATCAGTCTTTTTATGCTTGAGTATTTTATATTTTTATTCATTTTTAATCTTATCTTATAATCTTATAATGTGAGAAAGTTTTTTTGTGTACTTATTGTATTTAACATAATTGGTCACATACCAGGCAAAATTTACACTTACCTAAATCTGCTGTGTCTGCTTTTCAACAAACAAAGAAAATATTATTTTTCAAGAAATTATTTCATACAACATCAATGCTCTCCAGTGGCCAATTAGTTATGAGGTTGATTCTGCTAACACAGTTTTAGTGAAGAATGACTTGAATAGTTATTTTAATTGTAATGATGTCTACTTAATAAAAATTCAATAGCAGCAAACACAACTCAAGAGCTTGGGGATGAGCACGCGGTGGTCTGTAAGAAATGAGCTGCTCCCACAGCCAGATCCAAGTGAGGCAACGTGCTAATAAACACATCACTGCCACTCTCCACTGACAGCTGGTAACTCACCATTGCTTCTGAAGTGATGGAATAAATGGGCCTGATACATAATGAATAAAATAGGGGCTGACACTTAAATCTGCAGGGTRTGGAATGGATATTCCAGGGAGAGTGGCAGAGCAGCAGCCAGSAGGGCTCTTGCAAAGGTGTCTCTCATACATGAGCATTTGGATGTGTGGGAGARGAATGATAACACCAGAACAGGCCCTTCGAGAACAATGGTGGTGTTTTTACAACCACAACTTTCAAAACCAAGGATGATAGAAATCTTAGCAATTAAAACTATATCAGATGTTTCAAAATGCAAAAAAAGAGCTTTAAAAAGGTATCTAGAATGGAGAAGAAAAAGAAACAAGAAACCCAAGTAGTTTCTCACAAGCTACCAGAAGCCCAGACAATTACAGAACATTCACAACTAGGCAGAAAGGCCTTCTAGGCTTTCTTTAGGTTGTGAGCTTTGCCTTGAAGAGCACATTTCCTCAGCATTCCTGATGGAGCTAATCCAAATATCCTAGGCTATTTTTTTTTTGTACTTGGAATGCAGATTGAGTGACCGAAGTCCAGTTGAACAACTAACAAATATGTTAGTGATATTGGTTTAACTTGTAACTTCAGCTGAGGCAAAGCAGATGAATCATGAGTTAACATCTGCTGTTCCCTTTGTTGGCAGTTCTGCAAATCTCTTGTCCTCCCATTCTAGGTTGTCCTGTTAYCAGTCTCTGAGAGATGGCCATTCAATATTTTAACTATTTGGGGAGTACAGGCAGAAATGTTGCAAGAACAACATCACTGTTGCAATTGTTCTCCACAGTGAAGCTCTAGTAAACAGAACGGTGAGCTTCATATATTCAACTCTCCGCTTTCTAGTTTTTTCATCGAAATAACAGGATTCTTTTTACCGTTGTTTGAACTCTGGAACAAATTGATTACCATTAAAAATGTTACATTGGTATATAAACACAGCACTTATGAAAGAGATTTTTTTTCATTATTCTTACAAGTAATTATTTGTTATAACATGTACTTAACAATAAAATACCTTTTTTTTTTTTCTCATCCCCCACTTCAAAAACTGAGGTGGGAAGTAGAGCTCCTTGATTTCATGGCAAATTTGTGAGGCCTGACAATACAAAATATATTTCCTCTTGAGGCAGAGATATAAGGGTGTGAAAGCATGAGTCATATAATCTACTTCTTGATTGTATTGCCRGACTGACTACTACTATTATTTTTGRAAGTTTTCTATCGATTCTTGAAAATTTCTAACCAAGTGAAAAGTCCATCTTTGTACGTGGGAAAAAAACTATCCTACTATCAACATGAACACAGAAATATGATGATCAAATTAGCATTATCATTTTTCTCTTACCTCTGGGGCAATCGACCACTGAGTTTATAACAACTTCCTGAATATTTAAGGATTTCAGCAGTATCATTAATTTAGAAGTATTAGATCTTCTGTTTTTACCATTCACTGAGCCAGTTCTATCATGACTAACAGACTTSGTTGTTTCTTATCAACTTGACTTTATTCCCCTCAAGGTGTTTACAAGCCGAATGTTTCTCAGATTGCTTTGGAACCCTTCTTGTTAGCAAAATGCAGCTTTACGGCCTGTAATTCCCTGTGGTCTCTCTTCCTTTCTAAGGTACTAATTTATCTTTTCCCATCTTCACTCTTCTGGGACCTCCCTTTTGTCCTGTAAAACCTCTCACAGATAATTACTAGTGGCTCAGTCATTATTTCAGTTAATGTTTATGTACTGTAGGAAGAACATCAGGAAGCCCTGTCTGTGTAACTTACACAACACTTAACTTGTTAGCTCTTTATTTTGCTTGGTTACCCTTGTAAAAAAAAATCCTGTGTAAGACAGTAAGAACACATTTGGATCTCCAGTGGCGATGAAAGCACTACAAAATAATCCACTGGAAATCCAGTAACCTGCTTTATATTCTGCCATCTATGTATACTATTGGATTCTAGGATTTTTGGATAGCTTTGATAAGGTATTGATTCATGAAGATACACTACTTATTCACTTAACAGCATGATAAACAAACTTGACTCTGTAAATCCTATCAAAGATGACCAGTTTGATTTTGGGTTCTGTTTGTTTTTTGGGGTTTTTTTCACCCCTGCAGTTTGTGCTGCAGAAAACATTAGGCATATCAAAGCATAGTAAGCCATCCCATATTCTGCTTATGTAGGGAAGCTGGGGGGAAAAAGATATAGACTTTGCACAGGACAGTCAGCAATCACTTAGAAATATGGAGAATATATGCCTGCAAGTAATATTACTTTCAATTGTGAGAAACAGTCACATAAAAAGAAAGTAGAGCCTTGATATTTCCCCAATCACTTATATTTTGAATTATRATGTGTTTGTATAGGATGGCTAAATGAATATACATTTTTTCGCTGGTGTGCCTACTTGCTTATATGATTCTTACAGCTTCTTAATTTTAACTYATTTGGAATAAAATGTTTAAAAGGTTTCATTTCAGGCTTGCTTTCTGCTTTCTTTTCATTGTTCTCTAATTGCTGCTATAGTATCACCAGCACAGAAAACAAACAATATATTTATGTTCTTTCAAAGTATCTCTGTACCAGCCTACTGATTTTTCTTTGATGCTGAATCTGTAAGGACATGTTTTGTCTTCACTGTTTTCCAGTAAATATTTCAAGATTTCCAGCATAGCTATTAGAATGTTTTGTTCACATGAATTGCTAATGTTTATACCGTTGTCTTTCAAGGCTCTTCAAAGCARCCCAAAGTGGCCTTGGGGTGTATTACAATGAAAGTAATGGCAAGACTGAGAAAGAATTTTATGCAGGGGGAATATTAAAACAACATCATAACTTTGACCAAATCCCTTTGGGGCAGCATGCCTTAATTCATAACTATTGAGCAAGCACAGATGCAACAAAGCAGATTGTTAGAGACAAGAAAATTTAGAAATTGAAGTTCACAAAGCTTTRCATATATGGATGACAGGCTATAAAAGCAAAGCCAATTTAATGTCTCATTGCAACAATATCTTTCTACCTTGCTGAGAAGCAGAACAGACTGTAATAAAGGAAGCAAGGTCACKGAGAGAGCAGCCCTGTACTGACTCTAATAGGAAGAACACGAATCTTTGCAAAAATTCAAGCCTCTGACTCTCTCTGCTCCTCACACGCTAGATGATCTGGAAGGAACAGAATAAATAACCAATGAGGAAAGGTTAATAAAAGGTTTCAAAASCCCATGAAGTCAAAAATCAAAAGTTGAGCAAAGTAGACATGAAAAACAGAAATAAAGACAAGCATATCTAGAAACTGGTGCAACAGCWGTGTATTACTGCTGTTGATGATTCAGATGATTCAGACAAGAAAATACTGTATATATTGCTATCTGAAATGCGTGTATTCACTCTAGGGTTGTTTTATCATTTAAAGGACTATGTATATACAGAAACAAGCCATGTCTGTAGACATTTGCAGTCAAAGAAAAGGATGATTTCTTGATATTAATRTATTAATGTATGCTAGGTARCATAATGTTCCATGATCAAGTAACGAAAGAGTATTTAGAAGAGGCACAAGGAAAAGGGCACAATACAATGAGCTGATAGAAGTTTAAATGAGGAGAAAATTCTCTGCTGGCAGAAATTGGCACTATGCCTGGTACATCAAAGAAGCTGAATCAATCTGTAGAGAACCTGATCCTGAGTAACCCAATTTTAAGTCCGCTAAACAGTTTAGGGGGCTTAACAGCTTTCTACATATTTTATTCATAAATGAAAGATATAAGAAACATGGAATAAACAGAGCAAACTATTTCAGTAGAGTCAAAACATTACAGAAATATCTTAGAACAAACTTTAAAGGCATCACATTATCAATTTTAATGCAATCAATATACACAAAGATCCACTACTTACATCATTGCATTGCCTTAGTTTTAGATGACATATCCTGCTCTGAATTTCATTCTGTACACTCAAAATAAAATTGGTATCTTTAACCTAGTATTTATTCTTGTTTGCACCTTCATCTGGGCCAGGACTTTTACACTAAATTGTAACAGTAGGAAAGGCTGATAATCCATATCACTTTCTGCAKGAGGATCTCAAACACAATCCCCAAAGGGATCAGAGGAGAATTAATCCAGAACCTCAAAAGCAGCAAAGAGTGCAATAGCCCCTCTTTCTGTACTTTTTTTCAATAGGAAGATAGCTTTCRATGTACTAATTTTCATCCATTTATTTCCAGTTTTTTCCTACTTTGCAAGGTAAACAAAATTCCCTGATGATTCAATCTTTTATTAACCTTCAGAATGCAATGTCTTCTTTTACCATTTCCAGAAAATGGGGTTTTGGTTTTTTTTTTCAGCTGATTGGAATTTGACCAATTTTCATTTATTTTTCACAGATAAACAACAAAATGTGGTTCTACAAGTCATAATCACTATAGCATTATCCTCTACTCATGCAAATTCACAGGAAAGTATCTAAATTATTACTCTAAGTTGTCCCACTACCATTTTCTTTTACGGTTATTTTAAAATTTAATTAATTAATTAATTTAAATAAATAAAGAGCACCAACTGAAATATTCTTCCAAAATTCTCTTTAACAGGCACCCCATATTGCCAGTTATATGTTTATAGGAAAAATTAAATCAGATCTTTTATAAGAAGAATAAATTCAAAAAAAATGAACCAGATCTTACATTTCAGAAGAGATTTTTTGAATCACTTTCTAGAGGTCTTGGAAATCATCAGCTGAATGTTCAGCATTTGACAAAGAAGCCAATGACATGTTGTACATCAACATGGTAGATATTGGGAAAACTACAAAAATCTTCATTATATGGCCACATAAAAAGTCCAAACCCACATATGCACACTGCATGTGGCTCTAGTGTTCCATTTCTGGAAGAGTCTWCTGGCATTAGAGAAGGAGATCAGCAGCATGAGGCAGCTGTTGTACAAGACTAATATGGTTGGTGCTCCTTTGTTTGGGGAGAAAATGCTGACCATTATTTATAAAATCATAATGACAAGAGGCATTTTATGCACAGCTGGTACTTCCATGCAAGATCTAGTGTGTCCTTGATAAAAATAGTAGGGGTTCAGATGAACAAAGATAAAAGCAGATATTTCTTCTCAACAGCAAGTGGTAGAATTTGTAGACACAAAGCCACATGCACACAGACACTATCAGCAGGTTAACATATGAATTAGATTATTGGACAACAGGCATACAGAAGGGATTAGTCCCTCAAATAWCCCAAACACAACAGTTGTTGATGCTGGCAGAGCGTGAAGGCAAGAGAGTCCCTGTGTTTCTTCYGGACACAGAATACTGAGCTAGATGGATGAGCGGTCTGGCTAAGCAGGGTATTCTCAATATGCCCATGTTGAACAAAAGAAAAATGTAAGCACTTTTCAGTTTCTAGCACAGTTTCTTAAAATAAAACAAATGGCTCAGCCCTTTCAGAATATTACAGTTTGGGCCTTTGAAGAGACCAAGAAATAGACCAGAAATCGAAACTTTTTGTGCAAGTTGTAGCAATGCCGTTCAATTAATGAAAAAACCTTTTGATTTCCTTCAATGAGCTACAAACTAAAAATAAAATAGGAAGACACAAGTCTCAGTCTCAATTTCCATACCACCCAAGTTTCTTCACGGCCAGAGAAATCCAGGAACTGACTGTAGTTGGGAGAGATTTTTTTTTTTTTTTTATTTGGTGGAAACAACACAGAGAGGAATTTGTCTTAAATTCTAGCCAAAACTATGCACTTTGTCACCATCTTTAATGCAGGATTCAGAGCAATGAACCCTCTACTAAAAATAGGCTTTGGAAGAATAATTCCATGTTGGAAGTGCAGCAGTTTAAAAAATTTATCTGAAAGCAGAATATACATTTTCCCTCAGGCTAATGATTACAGTACTCCTATGGAAAGCAGTAAAAACTTATTCAGATTCCTTCACAGCCTTAGGGAAGAGTTTTAGAAGATACTTTGTATATCTTCTTGCTAGGATTTTTTTTCAGATGCCAGCACAGCTTTTCGGTGACAAGGTGTTTGTAGAAGGGGTGATGCAAGGGTGGCCTYTGTGAGAAMCTAAGCCATAGTATATTAYTGAATCCTTCCTGTTTRAAACATTCCTGAGGACAGCAAGAAKATACAGWTTGTGATGCAAAAGCAGAAGGATATGATCGGAGTAATGATAATATGAGGTAGTGGTTGGTTGCTTTAAACATCAGCTAGGATTTGAAGACTAAACAGCACAAGGATTCTGGAAGACCATATTTGTAAACGCGAAAATAAACTAAATTTAAAAAACCTTGGCTTTTCCTAGGTGATTTAATTGTTTGAAACCAACAAAAAACCCATGAGCATGAGATTCGACAGATGTACTAAATTCTGTTTCAGAGAAGACTGGAAAGTTGTCTTTAATAATTTATAGTCACTTAGAGCAAATAATTTCTATTGTTTTCTGAAATTATACATATGCATATGCAAGTTCTCATATTAACACCCTAAAATGGAAAGTTCTTTACAATCTTCTGATTAATAAGTGAGTTTGATCACATTTTCCCTGGACAAAGGAAATATTGCATAGAAYAAAAGTACATTTCTAAACAAACTGAAGGATTGCAGGGAATATGAAATGTCATAACCATTTAAAATTTAGACAAGTATCTGTCAGTACTAACATATTACAGGTGAAGAAAAAAGTCCTATGCATCTCTGTAACAAGAAGGCAGATTCTCTGTTTAATAATTCTGATGGCGTTTTACAAAAGACTATTATGAATATTTTAAACCTGGTTATAAGACAAGTAAAAAAACTTAACATAGCTTCAATTAGAAAGGAAGTAATAAAATAGCAGTTGTAATATGTTTTTSCAAAGACTAGTTTGTCTTCATTTAGAGAAACTCCTTTTATTCACAAAAATATGCTGACACTACACCAAGATTCATAATTCCATAGAAACCATTTGTCRGTCTAAGATCATTTATAAGTCAATTAACCTAAATTTCAAGATCGCTCAGCTGGTTTAGTTGAATCAGGTGAAAAGTACTGCATTATAGTCTTTGTAAATGAGGATGATATATCTCCATAAAATGTGGAGATGATSTTACCTTACTGTAAAACATCTAAAGATCATAAAGCATTGACTGTTCTATCAAAGCAGTGATTAATTGCACCTGGATTTTTAAGGGGATTATAYCTTCTATTGAATTAAGTGCTATCAAAGCTTATTCAAAATTAGTTTTAGGATATTCATTTAGTAATTCCAAAATGCACATGTTCAGAATGCTATGGTTGGGAATTAAACTTCTGAAAATTAAAATGAATTGCTACTATTAAGAAACTTTACTGAAAAAGTATTGAGGGAGAGGTTTTGTGCAAACTTTGACTCCMTATACCAGGAAATATTACCTCGCAGATTTTTTATTATTACACAGTTTTTGCTTTATGGTAGCAAAATGTACTATAATGGCTTTGTGATATTTCAGCAAGTTATGCCTCTATTTTTGAGTCAAATATTCCTAACATTCTGGAGCCACTAGTGAGAAAATGAGAAAACCAATTATTTGGCAAACTGGAGGTTTGGAATCTGCTCTATATTTGTCACTAGATGGTCTTGTCACAGTGTGTGTACTGTGCATTTGGTGGCTGCAATTGAATAAAACTTCAACTGAGATTCATGTTCAATTCTAACTACTTGAATGGAARTATAAATTTGAAATTTCACTAAATAAATCAATGGGAAAGATTAAATCACTTTGTCTTATTGAATCTGCTTCAGTAAACAGAAACTGTTTCTCTTTCACATTATCCAAAAGTGTCAGAGAAAGTAGTCAAAATGAGCTGATCATGGARCTGCACATTCCACTGTTTAAGCAATCTATCAGGTGTAAAATAATGCAGCCATTTGCCTAACACATTTGTGTATCCAGATCCGAGCACCTGAGCTACTACTGCAACTGTGCTTGACTTTACCTTTCGATAAATTATGCCACCAAGTGGCTCAAGACCACATAGTATTTCTGCAACACGTTCAAACTTGCTACTATTTCTGTTTCATAGATTTCAGATTATGTGTTTATATGTGCCAAAGCCTTTCAGCATTCCTGTGTGCAGATAACAACCTTTCTCCATCCTCCTGCCCCCAAACAGGAGCACAGAGCACAGAGTTTTGTGCAGGTCCAGTGATGGACAACCATCGCAAAAAAATACATTCTAGGAATTACACTTGGCATTTGCTACTGGTTTAAGTGTTGTTGAGGAGACTGCCTTCTACAAGAGGGGTTGAGCTGATTACCCTTTGTTCTTGCCTCCTTTTCCCACCATTCTCACCACAGAAACCAGCTCTGTTGAAGGCTGTCAGCTGTACCAGGGCCAAGTTTTGGGAATGACTGCAGGCTGTCTTAGCAGTGCATTCCACCTTTATCTATTTATTTTCTGAATAATTTGAGCAATGCTTGTATTTGCTGTTCCAGACATCTAACAGTAATTTAGATAAATGTATTTTACATAACTGAGCCTGCCACCTGTTTTACTGTGCTATTTCTTCTGACTGGATAACAGGAATAAGTTCTTCCCTGGGAGGATTGTCAATGACTGTAAAAGGTCCCCAGGTGGTCATAGCCCCAGTACTGCAATATTTGGACAATGCTAGAAACAGGAGTTGGACTCAATGATTATCCTAGGGCCCTTCCAGCTCAGCCTATTCCACCATTCTACAACCACAAATATATGCAAAAGATAGGTAATTCTTCCCTCCTTTCAGGTGCATCAAATACAAAACAGCAGTAATGAGATAATTTGTAAAGTTTGAATTCCAAATGGAAATGATGTGTATAAGAATTGTACTTTTCATTTTCTCTTTTTTTTTTTTTTTTTNAGAAACTGTTTCTCTTTCACATTATCCAAAAGTGTCAGAGAAAGTAGTCAAAATGAGCTGATCATGGAGCTGCACATTCCACTGTTTAAGCAATCTATCAGGTGTAAAATAATGCAGCCATTTGCCTAACACATCCATGTATCCAGATCAGAGCACCTGAGCTACTACTGCAACTCTGCTTGACTTTACATTTCAATAAATTATGCCACCAAGTGGCTCAAGACCACATAGTATTTCTGCAACACGTTCAAACCTGCTACTATTTCTGTTTCTGTAATTTTCTGTAATTCCCTCCTTTAAGGTGAATCAGATACAAAGCAGCAGTAATGAGATAATTTGTAAAGTTTGAATTCCAAATGGAAATGATGTGTATAAGAATTGTACTTTTCATTTTCTCTTTTTTTTTTCTTCTTTTTTTCTTTTTTTTTTGTTAACTAAGAAAATTTTCTCTGTTATTTCTTCAGAAGGAAGTAATCACTGGCTTTAAGACTTTCATCTCGGTTGAATAGAATGACTCAAATCTGGACTACAGARGATTCATTGGGATTTTATATTATTTCTTCCAGCTCTCATATTGCTTTCAGAAAATGTTATCTCTATAATTTAAATCTGACAGCTTAAATAGACAGTTTCTCTCTGGTCCACAGTTCCCATCTATCTTATGTCAACTATACAGATACTGATCCTTTTCCGTATGTATATGCATTTTCACCACCCTGTTATTTGCAACTCTAATCAAAGCTCCTTTCCCCATATCTGTAAGCATAAATATTTAATTTTTCCAGAAGGTATGGATTTTGTGACATAGAATCTTATTTTGTCTTAGCTGTTGAGTGTGCCAGGAAGGTCTAAAATTATGTTTAATATTATACTTTTGGATAGTAGACTGTCTTCAAGCACATTTATTCTGTTCATTTATTATCCCTTCACCCTGAACAGCAACTGGTTCAGTTTTATATATTGCACTAATTGTGCAATRTTATTAAAATATCATTATCATTTTGTTGGTGAAGTTGAACTATTTTATCCATAAATATGTATAAACATATCTGTTAAATGTAATAATTCATATTTAAAGTCAGTAAGTTCCATGCCATTTTAAAATAAGAAAATTTGGTATAGCAACTAGAGCACAATAAATTTTAAATAGAGCTACCCTGTTTCAGAAGTACCAAAGAAATATTAAACTTGAGAGCCTTATCAAATGACCTGTCAGAAATCCCTCGTCTCTTAGTTCAAGATTCAGTGAGTGTTCCTTCTCCCTCTAACACTGTTCAACTCATATATCACTGTCAAACAAGAAACTGGTTATCACAGTGTATCATACTGAATGAGGAACTTGCTTGTAATATGAAAATTAGATGTTCAGGAAATACATATATATTTTGGTTAAGAATACAATGCTGACTGAAGCAAAATAACTATTGTAAAATACCCTTCATACAAACAGCAAACCCAGCCTAATTAAGGCATTTGGATCCCCAAACTTGGAAAGTAGTGCTTTAAATTTTCTGTAGTCATATCATCCTCAATTTAATTCCTCACAGAGCCCTCAGTAACCATTTTAGAAAAMAAAGACATGTTTTATAAGGGGATATACAAATATGCCATAAAACATCTCTCTAAGAGCTAATAGGGCTTCACAAAGTCATATACACCTCTCAGTTATGGCTGAGTTTTCCTTCCATTTCTAGTAGAGGGAKGAGGAAGCCTCTTACTCTTTATCCAAGTAATCATCAGTGACACAGACAAGTAAAACAATGGAGATTTGCAGCAGATAAACTCAGGTGWWCCATTCAGAGGCTTTGCTCAGCATTCTGTGTGCTAATGAGGAATTTTTCATATAACCTGGGTGACAGCTAAAATGTTCATCATAGCACTTGCTGAAAAAGTAGCTCTGACGCAGTGCTCAGCACATTTTGCTCATCCCTTTATTGAGATAGATCTCGTTGTTCACTGTCCAGTTCAATGACACCTCTTCCTTACAGCTGTATTATTCCACATTTTATTAACCTTTATATGTTCTTAGAAACTCAAATCATACGAAGCATATCAGTTCCTGAACAACATAAGCTGCCCTTCAAAGGAGTTACAGCCTGTTTTGGATAGGAGAATAGATAAAGTTACAAGAAGATCTTCAAAACTCTTGCCATGGTTACTAACAAAAATTTTAATTCAGAAACTACTAACATTTCAGGCACATTTGAAAAGAAGGTACGAATCAAGCACAAGAAGTTTGCCTTGTGAGAAAAAGAAAAAATGGGTGTGAGAAAGTTACACAAAAACTGTACCTGATCCTACAGAGAACTGAAGTGATTGGTGATTGCTTAAATGACCAATACTAACATTCCCATATGAGTGAAGGATAAAACAAAAAACCCCATCAATGGAGCAAAGGGTGTTGTGAAGACAGTAGAACCATTCTAATCCTGAAAGAGGATCTCAGRAGGCACAGCTGGACTAATCATCTCTGGAACCCAGACACAGAGACACAGAGACCATGCCCAGGCAACGCCAATAACCTTGCACAATTTGCAATTACAAAGATATGTAGTCCAGAAAAAAAACAAAAACAAAAACAACCGAACACCAAAACCAAACATGACCAGGCAAGAATTCCAGACCAGTCCTACTACCATTATGTGGCAAGTTCAACATTGGTGTCACTGGAACTTGCAAAAAAAAAAGCCCCAAATTCTGTAAGGGAAATAAAAGAGTTCTACAGCCTTCACTGCAACACTGGCACAGCTCCTGTGGCAGGCAAACTGCTCATCACAGATGACTTCAATGTGCTGCTTTGGCAGCTGACATCTGGTATACAGCAATTGATCACAACAAAGCTGGCAAGATAAACAACAGTGAACTTATGTTGTTCAATAATTTGCTGGATTATAAGAAAGGGCTTGTACTCATCACCAATCTGACAAGTCATGTTGGGAACATCAATATTTATAAGCAGGTGGATTTCACTGTGAGTGACTTTGTGTCTCAGATTGAGACATGGCACCATATAGCAAAATCTACAGTATAATTACCTAAAATTCTAGTCTTGACATGACTGYCAACATGCATTGTTGCTGTCACAAAAATCTTGCCAAATTTAATTTGCATAACTATGGAGAAAGCTCACCAATGGGAAAACATTTTTACATAGGAAATCTATGTTGAATTTTTGTTTTCTTTTGTTTCTGTTTTGTTGATTTTTTTTTTTTATTAGTACACATCTCCACAGAGCAGAACATGTTGTTTCTAAAGATGCATGACATACTTTCCCAGAGAGATCAAACTGACTGGAAAAAAGGAAGTGTAATAGATTTACAGTGATGAATTTGGAAGCTGCACAGTGTTGACTTCAAGAGCAGCTATTTTCAAGACAACATGCAAAATTGATATAAAATATAACAATGTCAATGTAATAATATCACACCCCCTGCATAAAAAGAAACAGTGTCATCAATAATGCTGTCACTAATGACATGTCATAAACCTAGGAGGTGCAGAAGCATGTGATGGAAATCAGAGTTGATCCATATGAAAAACAAAATTCATTGTATTATTTTTACCCAAGGTAATCTGTGTTCTGGAGAGTAATCACTCTCCCTCACCTGTCAATTCACTGCCTTGTAAGCCATTTTACTCATATGGGTTAATAATAGCTTTTTTATGTGTGTGTGTGTGTGTGTGTGTGTGTGTGTGTGTGTGTGTGTGTTTGTGTATGTTGGTTGCTTTATTTACTGTTACAAGATTTGTTGTGTCTGAAATCTTCAGTGACTGGGTCAGCTTTATAAATAAAGGATAAAATGAAAGTGTGTTAACATATTTAAACATAGACAAGAGCCTCAATTTCCTGTTTTAAAGCAAATGCCGTGGCCATCTGGTCAGAAGAAGCTAAACTTTCATGATGTCTTAGATTAGTCTTTATTCACATTCATAATCCTTATGGAAGAAACCCCATGTATAGAGACACCAATGAGATCTTTTGCAAACCCATAGTTCACATTAAAACATCATTTTCTTGACATTCATTACTCTTGTGAACCAGCGYTTTTCATCAGAAAAAAAGATCCCAAGAATTAATACAGAGCTACCATGTAAGTAAAAAGATTGGAACACATTTACTCTGTCTTTATCGTAATAGTCTTAAAAAGAAAGTGTTATGCAAAAGTAATTGTTCCTTGCTTAAAAAAAGGAATACTGCTAATTTTCTTTGTGTGTAAGTAAAGAAAAGAACCTAAACTGGTGCATCTTCTACAGAAAAGGGGGAAAAATCTAAAGAGAAGTTTGAAACTATCATCTCAGGTTTAATTTTCCACTTGAAACACTTAATGAAAGTGAAGAAAAAGCAGGGAAACACGGTTTGCTCACCAGATGACATTTAGTGCAAWTTTTTTTTTCCTATTTCTGAAATCTGTCAAAGTCTGTAGTCCAGTCATATCTCTTGTTTTAATTAACTGAATAACTGAAGCAACTCCTCAGCCTCCAAAAGGTGGATCATACCTGCAGATATTTTCCAGTCAGCTCACTGCAGGACATTCAAAATCTATTTCAAGTGGTCAGGAGAGATAGATCATTTTTTACCAGATTTCAATATAGTCTTTAATTATTCTTTTAGTCTGGGGAAGAAACAGTGTTTAATAGTACTTTAGAGACACTGCTTCCTGTAGACTCCTTATTGCTCAAGAGTCTTGAGTGATATACTCACAGTAAAACAGTAATCAAATCATATAACTGTTGGGACAATARATTACTGTCAGAAGAGTTGGTAACACTGTATGTCACAATCCTCCTGTATGACTACTCAGTGCATGTTATCTACAAATGCAAGGAAGTTGAGACAAATTTTAAACTATCAATCAAGGGGAGGATTGGAAAACAGCTTAATAAAAAACTTGTATAAATGTCTTAGGTTTGTCATCCGGTTACCCTTACTATTGAATAAAAAATTGATATGCTTTTTGTCAATCTTAAAAAAAAAATCAATTTGAAAGCCGTATTAGATTTATTGAACTAGCAAAAAAGGTATTATCTGAATGTAGAGAGGAATTCAGTAACAATGTCCTAATTTTCACCAGACTAATAAAGTAACAGATGCAAGAAGGAACAAGGTTTTATACAATTTATGACAGTCTGAATTCTGTCCCACTGGTCTATATTAGATTACTAGTTTAAATGAATATAGTCAAGTGAAATTATTAACTACTTATAAAAAGTGCCACACATTTCTCTTTTCCTTCTACTCATGTGAGCAGGTAGAGTCGTCATATGTTAGACTTGCTTGGATCTCTTTCAAATACTATGAATTGTCTACTCACTATTCAATAAAAAGCCCTCTTATGGGTTCATATAAAGTTRTGTATTTGATAATGGAGTTTTCTGTTCAGTACATGTTGCTCTGAGCATTCATTAAGTCATTCAAAAGTCTTGAGAAGATCTGACTAAAGCCTGTATTGTACTGAGTAGTCTTGCACGGCAACACAGCCAGCATTAGCTGCTTAAAAGAACAGTGTTCACACATTTCCAGGGTGAACTACATACAAATTGTAGAGGAGGTGTGAATCAGTATGGCAGCCTTTATAAATCTGTGAGTCCTTATGCACCTGCACATCATCAGAAGGTGTCCACCATAACTCTGGCTGAGCTGCCACACACACAGCTTTAAACAAGTCCCATTGAGAGCCAGATTCTGTCCAGACCTTTACCTGAATTCCTGAGGTTATTGTCATTGCCTTTTGTCTTCTAAATGAGCAAAAAAAAGAGATGCTGTCATTTTGCCTCTACCAATTATCTCAGAAGTGAACGGACTCGTTCAGAAGATGAGGAACATGCAATCTCAGTCAGTGAGTATTTAAAGTCTTGGAATATATCTTGTCAGGGAGTTGCAGGTCAGAGGTTAAAACCAGTGTACAGCCTTTCAGTCCAGCCTGGGTCATTGTAGAATAAAGGATGCAAAATTCCTGCTGTTAGAAAAGGAGTATGGAAAAGGTAGCACAGGACACGTGGTAGGGAAATAAATGGTCTTAAATTTAAGATTATTATCTAGAGGTAGTTTAATGGGATCCACCCACATGATAGGCAAATGCTCTAGCCTCTAGATTTATAAACAGTCAAGCAGTGCACATCATCTCCTTCTTCTCCTAAGCAGGAATTTTATAGTGCATGTGTTATCACATCTGGCAAAGGTTATTACTGACATGAACTCTTAGGCACAGACTGGACATAGATCCAGACCTAACTTAGAYGTCTAAATCTCTGAATATGGTAGAAATGCAGATATGTATCTGTTCAGAAACTTGCAAACCTCAGCCTGTTCATGGCATTTCCTTCTTTGCACAACTTCATGTCTCCACATATAAATTAAACAAACCTGGACTTGAGTTTTAGTATCTTTTACAGGAACCAGGCATCAAAAATGTCAACAACAATTTGACTTATATRTGTCAACMAGCCTCTCTGGAGTACATAGTTAATAATCAGTTCACATTGGACTTATTTAAAAAATCCAAACTTTTCCATTGGCAGAAAAAAAAGGCATAGACTATAGAAATACTTCTCAAAATTTTCAGATGTGTCTATCACACAACACAAAATCAGGGACTTTCATATGAAGAATTGGATGTGAAATTATTTTTATATCTTACTCATCTCAATTAACTTTGTTTTTCTGGAGTGCTACAAAAGAACATACAATCTGATTTAACTCAGGTTTTATGCCACAGTGTCCAGATGACTTTTGATGTGAGTTTACCTCCCAGCCTGTCAGTCCATAGCTACTTTCAAAGGSAGGTGACTGCATACATCAAGATTAATTGTTCAAAGGGAAGAAAATAACAAAGGAAACTAAGAGCACGGAGAGCAGAAGAAAACTAGTTTCTTTAAAACAATGTGYTTACCTTTCCTATGGGAACAAATTTCTTTAAAAATGTGCCTCCCTTTCTAACATTTCTGGGTCAAAAGCSTGAAGAACATGGCAGAATGCCAGAAATGTCAGAGCACTGAAAATAACATGCCGATGATATCAAAGAAGGATGAATAATAATGCAAGAAAAGTGAAAGGTCATATACTTTGTCATAAGGAAAAGAGAAGAATTTTAATACTTTATATCAAGACAAGAAGAGGTATCCAATCAAAGTCAAATTAGAATGAAAAAGAGCATATGTATTACAGTCCACTTGTGTTGCTTAAGTTTAGCACAAAGCTTGAAAGAATATTGTGAGATTTTACCTGTCAGAGAAAATTTGAACATATTCATATATAAAGAAAACCCATCATTCAGAATTTTAGAATTAGAAAACTTGTTTAAAAAGACCCCCAAAAAAACCCAAAAAACAAATCCTAGAGAAAAGTTTCTCCTAAAAATTTCCTTGAAGTTAGAGACAAAATCCCAASTTTGTGGGAAGAAACAGTCCTGACCTTACTGTTCTGAACTTAATTATACTTGAGGGAAAACAGATTCCTTAACAATACTTGAGGAAAAATTAAGAATATTAAAACATTAAACCAATATTGACTAAATTAAAACAGTACAAGWTAGGCAGTATATTGAGATTGCCTTATCTTTTTAAACAAGTGAAAAAGTCTCTGGACCTAAATTACTTTAATTTTTTTAGTGCCATCCCAGGAAAATGTATCAAGTTGGAAGCTCTTTTAGCATATAACTAATTTAGTGCAGTAGCTAATTTAGCTTGGAAAGRGAAAATTAAAATATTTTTGTATAACYAAAATTCAAAAGTATGCAAAGCATAAGTAAAATAAACCAACAAAAAAAATTATTAAGATTTCCTTTTTTCCTGGTATTTTCTGGTTAAGCAATCTTGAGTGTAGGTATCATTTCAATTCAAAGTAGTGTCAAAATTATATATATACATACCTGTCCATCTAATGGAAACTTGGGAAGTCTGTTTGTTACCTCAAAAGCAACTTTTAAACTTGGCAGAATTAAAGAAACAGGYATGTTYTCATGTTGTASTCACCAGAAGAGCAGAAAGGGGATTGATTTTGTGGAAGCCCATGGTGAAAATCCATGATCTACAAAGTCTTTATCTTTAACCCAGTCTTATAAGGTAATTTCATAAACAACTCAGAAATTGTCCCTAAAATGATGAAACTCAAAATTTTAAGTCAAAATAATATTTTAAATAAGAAGTTTAAAAGCCACTTGAACATTAAAAGWCAGATTTATTGGAACTAATAGGAAAACAGAAGAAAAAACTATTTGCCTACTGACAACATAAAGTATTCATTCTCATAATAAGAGCCATGAATTTCAAAATTAATACACTTGCTTCTACAAAACATAATGAAGAATTTAATGGAAAATGCCCTTTTCAGTTCTAATAATTTTTAATTTTAGAATACAAAGATATCAGAGAAAACACTGTTATTCTAGTAATATTGTACTATTAGCTGTAACATACAAAAGACTAAAATTAATTGACTAAGAATATGGTACAGCAAAAGAAACAGCTGAAAAATGCTCCCAGCCCCTTTTGCCAAAATGTGTTTCCAGCTATTTAGCAAATAAATAACAGCTAATTATAATGAAGAYAGCTAAATGTAATGCTTCTCAAGCTGTAGAGTTTCAAGCATCTGCCTAAAAGCAAGTGAGAAAAGCAGTATTTCTTTTCATCCTTGTTTCTTCTGCCTCCATGCATGAAAGGGCCCAAGTTCACTGCAGTGTCTGATCCCAGCCAAGCTCTTCAGCCCAATCCCTTGGGTGTTTTCTGAAGTATGTGTAATTTTTGGTGTGTGGGTGACAGGCAGAGGATTTAAATGATGGTATTTAT
This sequence comes from Malurus melanocephalus, assembly GCF_030028575.1. Lineage (NCBI taxonomy): Eukaryota > Metazoa > Chordata > Aves > Passeriformes > Maluridae > Malurus > Malurus melanocephalus. The sequence continues at coordinate 58,004 of NW_026623749.1, read as the reverse complement.
ACATGTGTGCACACAGCTGAGATGTGCCAGGCATTTTTCTCCAARGTGAGGGCTATTTAGGACTCGGATGTATGTGATGGGACACCTTGAAGGCACTGCAAAACTTTTGCAAGAAAATCCCTGGTATTAAAGATATTTTTCCCCCACTTCCCTCATTCTCAGGGGCTCACACGACCGCAGAGCAGCTKTTTTTTTGCCACTTATTGAGGCAGGAGGGAGTTCTGTGGCAGTTGTCAGAATGCAGCTATTCTCTGAGTCTATGATGTCTGTCTGAGCACCCTGCACCAACCCTGTGGGGTTCCCTGTGCTGCTGAGGGAGCTCTGCTGGACAACACAGCATTCCAGCCCCCACATCCAGGCATGGAGGAGCTGCTGAGCCCACAGCTTCTGGATGACAGAGACAGAATGGTGGTCAGCAGCAGGAATCACTGACCAGGCCTTGGGGCTGTGTCCATCTCCCAGGGCTGCTGATCTTACGGCGTCTCCACAAAGGCACAGTCAAGGGGACACATTCAGGTGACTCTTTTGACCTTGCTCAGCTGGAGCCCTGCAGACTCCAGCTCTTTGAGGCACATCTGTATGAACATTTTGGCACGAAGCATCCGAGCCCTGTGATCTCTCCTTCCCCTCCACAAGGCTGGAAGCTCCTGTCTGTGACTGCCTCATGGTCGGCGCAGCAGCCCTAAAGCAGGACCTAAATGGGGAAGAGCCTGTCCTTGGCACAGCTCTGCAGGCCCATTCCAATTCACAGTGTAATGGATTCTCCCTGCTTCACATTATTGATCCCAACCTGCTTCAAATATGTTGTTCTGACTCAAAACAGCGCTGTTGATGATCAAGGTGTTATACGAAATAAATGTCCTGAAAGCTGACTCTGCTAGAGCAGTTATGCCTACCATGAAAAGCCGTGATCATGGAAAGAGATCCACGACATTAGAGGCACTATTATCGCTTCCTTACCGTGCCAGGTCCTTCAGTTGTGTCCAGTGATCACTCAGACACTGAGGCTGCTCACAGAAAAAGCTGAACAGTGGGCGGAATCCCTTCCTGAGAGCTGGATGGCCTGGGCGAGGCCCTGCCAGCCATGCTGCCTCAGAAAACCTGGATTTGGAAGTCACCAAGGCAGCTCTCCAACAGWGAACACATTATTCATGTCGAGAAAATGTATTTGACAATATGAAACGGTGCCACCCAGGGAACCTCCTCGAAASCACCTTAAGTACATCTCCATTTTAATAATCTTTCCTGTTCCTCCTTCCTTTCAGCTATTATCCTCAAGAATTTGAAGTGTCCTTGCTGAGAAAAGAAAGGAATATATTTCAGGCAGTACTCTTACTCCTGTTGCTACAGAGTAGTCCAGTCTTCTTACAAGACAGACTATGGATAAAGGGGGAAAGAGAATAAAAAAGTGGAAGATAAAAAGAAATGTGGCTTTCTCAGTCACAGCCCTTTTCCTGGAAAGTCACAGTTGCAGCTGACGGCACAGACTCTATTAACTTTACTAGGACTTTTACATGCTAGTCCTGGTAAAATATCTGGTTCTCCTCCTCATTTCAGCCTTTGAAACAAAACATCACTGTATCAGCATGTATTGACTTTGCTTTTCTATCTACAGCTGTTATACCAAATTTTGCAAACAGCAAATGTCTTGGAAAGAAAGGAAGAAAAGAAGTATACCAGGATATAAGCAGGCTACCCACAGAAATACAGGTACTTTATATAGATGGAGCAAGGCATTTTTTTCACCCTCCTTCCTCCCTTTCAGTTTTAATTTCCTTCTTTTCTCTGTCTTTCTAGGGCACAAAGGGTAGAAGAATAAAGAGACAAAGAGGGTATTAAAAACTCTTTGAGGATCTGATAGAAAAGGTTGAGCATACCTAATAAGGAACTATTCAATAGAGTTATTTTGTTCTTTATTCTACTGCAATTATCACTTTTGTAATCAAAGACTCAAATGTTTTAATTAACCTTGATTTCATCCTTTAGTGTATTCAGTATTTATCCTGTATCTAGGTTAATCTAAAAAAAAAAAATGAATACTTCTCTGGAAGGAAAATACTAATGAAGTAAAGACCRCATCAGATTCTGTGTGCCTTTATATCCCAGGATTATTTTGAAACTTTGAGTGTTGGGCTTTCTTTGCAGCTCTATATGAGTGTTTTCTCCTTCCCAAAAAACCAAAATGTGAGTGTCTTCACTCTTTCCCCAACCCCATTCCAGCCTCTGTCCTGGGGAGACACATTGTTTACCACAACATTCCCTCTAATCAGAATTATGCAGAGAAGGACAGCCTGAGATTTTTAACAAACCCAGATTTTTAACTGGAATTACATGGTTTTTCACTTATTTTTTTTTTACTTGCTTTTAAGGCAACATCTATAGAGACTGAAATCATGCTAGTTCAAAGAAAATTGGTATTGATAGATAAATGAGCTAATTCACATGTTTATGCAGAAAAAAATACATAATTCTTCCTTTCTTTGAGATACTGGTCTCAAGAGCTTGGCTCTTGTTATGGCACCCTTGTCCACAGCAGAAATCAAATTAATTACAAAACATTTGGGAAGACATTTATTTTCAGGCCTTTTCTGGGTGGAAAATGTGGAAAGGGAAAAAATCAGTCCAGTTTAATTTAAGAGAAAAGAAATTTCAGTTTCAGAGCATTTTTCTAAACCTAAATAATCTAGATCTGCTGTATGATCAAAAACATATTCTGTTGGAAAACATGACTTCACTACAGCTCTGATAAACCAAGAACTGAGCCTGTGRGAAATTATTCCATTGAGGGGCTATGACCAGAAGCAGTGCTGCAGGTTACCTCTAGCAATGTTAGGAAAAAAAAACATACAGGAAAAATTTGTCTTTTATTTTTTTGATGGCGATAGATGAAGAATGCTAAGATCATTAAAAAGAGAAGAACTTTTTATATATGCCCTTTACCCCAACCTTCTCAAGAGCTCAGTTCCACTTGTGACACTTGAAAGTCAGTCACTAAAAAGTGTTTATGAAACTCTTCAACTAGTTTAAATGTAAGAAATGATTTTTCAATGTACTCTTGCCCTTTGTTGCCTTAATCTTTCTTCTAATAAAAAATTTATCAGATTTGGGATTTTGTTGATCTCTGCAGAATATTATCTGTATCATTTATATTTCTCCAGTAAGCTCATGCCTTTATTCTGACTGTTTATTCTCATATCTATAGTGAGCTTTACAAGGCATATATCTTTTTTGCTGTTTCTGCTCAGTGCAAAGAATATTTTTTTTTTTTTTAATGTGGTAGTTTTATAAATATCTGATGYGTTGTAATAAGGTAATTTTCCAGAAAAATAGAAGTAATCTTTCATAGCTTTCTTAAAGTAACTTAGCTATCCAATGACTGACTGCTTTGAGAGGGAGGGAAGGGAGGGAGAGATAAAACATATAAAATAAATACTGTGTATATTCCCCAAATCTCAAAAGGCATTGGTTCCTTTCTAAAAGTTCTGGTTTTATTTAAAAGACACAGGCAGTAAATACATGTAGTATTAAGGTGACTGTATTTTCAGATAAACAACACCCACACTAAGATACTTTGTGCTAACATTTATAGGTTCATAAAGTAGTCACCCTAAATTTTAAAAAAGTATATTTTAAAAAGTTGCTGCTCCTGGCTTGTGACTCAGCAGTGTATGAATCTGTGGTATTGGATGACTGATCTCATTCTCTAGTCCCTATAGGAGAAGGAATATTGCAGCCATGAAAACCAGAGATGTAGTAAGTAGCAGAAATATCAGAAAACAACTCATAAAAGRAATCTTACTTTCYATTGMCAATAGGTGCTAGCATGCCATATCYCYACAAATGCAAYTTCTTACCAAYACCAGATATTAYATGGCCAAAGGAATGCACAATAAATGCATTAGYGAGCCTCAAATTTCTTCCTAGGCATTGTGCCCCAAAGCCTGAGTCAGAAAAATTGTGGGTTTTTTCTCAAAAGCTGTCAAATATGGCAATAAAATTTGGCTCAAAAAATTGTCTCTGAGAAAATAATTTTATGATTCAGGAAGATTTACCTACTTTCCTAACAGTTTCCATGTCAGTGTCACTTTRCTTTTTCCAGTTCATACCCAGCCAGTATGGCAACTTGCCATGAAATTGGGATGTACAGTCTCCAACAAACCAACTTACCACAAACTTTGGCACTGCTGCCATTCTGTAACAACCAGGGAAAATATTTCATAGCTGTCACAAAGTCACTGCTCTCAAGCTCCCTGGAATGAAACATTTTAAATTTGGATTTCATGAAGCTAATTATCTCAGCAATTAAATTCAATGCAAATGCTCTGGGTCTGGGCTTTTGAAAATTTTATTTCTTCTAAAAGTATAAACTATTCTGTATGAATTAAATTAATGTCTGTTTTGAAGAGAATTATGATACCCAGTCATTGACAGAGCTAAGACAGAAGTTATGGCATGCCTATTTTCAGCTGTGAATTAGGAGACCAAAAATCTCTTAAAATTTCTTAAACACAATATTTGAAAGTTTTACATAAAATGTATCACTCAAAATCTTTCATGGTTTATGATGCAGGTGTTACACACCTTGAGACAAAGAGCAATGGGATGCATGCACAGGAGCATAAGAAAGGGCTTAGAAGAACACTAATAACATCTAGCAAAAAGTCTGAATAACAAGGTTCAGAACCACTATACTTATATTTCCTCTGCATTTAGGAGTTATTTTATTTTATAATTTTTGTTACTCTGACTTAGCCCTAAGAGTGGCAGTATTCAAGATATTTTGTCATGTTGATTTATAGGAAAAAATGAGAATTTCATCATAACTGKGAGAGACTTCAAGGTCATTGGCACTGCAGTAACTGCAAGTAATTTGCTAATACCCAAGTGAAACAAGAAAAAAATTCTACCTGTTCTATTTTTTTTTTGTCAGCTGTGTTTACCAATCTGAGTGAATGCTGATGGCATTGATAGCTGCAAATTTAAACAAGGAATGGAATTAAATAAGGGATAAATAATCAAAATATAATGATTAAATCATCCTTTCCATCATCAACTTATGAGATGTGCTTGAGATCTATCAAGTTATTTCACCTTTTTTTTTTTTAAATTAGAGCAACTGACAGCCATTTCATCTTGATAAACTGAGATGAAAACACTTCATCCTGTATATATTACACCCTGTATATATTTTCTCTTTGTCTTCAGTAAATATCCAAAAGTGCCTGTTATTATACACAAAAAAAAAATCCCCAAAAATATTTTTTGGGTATTCATCTGAGCTATCTCAAGTGAATAAGGCATCTCAGTGATAAGCCTTCTAGTGAATTAAATGTATTAGCAGATAATTTTGAAATTAAAGAAAAACCCCAAGCTGGATGAAAAACCATCTGTATTTCCTCCAGCTCTCTGTGTCTGGCATGCTGCTTGCTGCTTACCGGTGCCCAGGCCTAACTGTCCTGGGACTGCAACTGCAGTGCCTAAACAGTATAGATGAAACCTACTCAAAAACAGAACATGCAGAAGAGTCATAATAAAATTCTCATTGGTCTCATGAGGTTCTCAGGCAAGGTCTGCAGAAAAAGAATAAGAAAAACTATGAAATGTTCATATTTCAAGATAATAAAAACCAAMGAAGTCGCTACCAAGCAGACAAAAAGTCATCCCTCACCCATCTTTATGCTGCAGTTCTGCTGCTCTGAAACCTATTTCAGCCAAGATTCAGGGTAACTTTCTCATGAATATATGCAAGGCGTGTAACTCCATCTGTTCCTGAGGGCAAAACCCACAAATTTCCCAAGTATCTAAGTAGTTAGAAAACTAAATTACCTAGTAGACATATTGTTACTAATAAATGAGTGGGAGGTATATTTTACCAAACTCTTTTAAGCACTGGGCTTCTCTACTATTCTCACAGGGGTTTCAAAATTAACAACCTCAGCTCCTGGTATTAGAAGCCAAAAACTGTCTGAGATTTGTTTCAGAAAACAAACAAACAAACAAACAAACAAACAAATAGTAAACAGATTAACAGATTCACAGAATATCCCCCTCCTTCCCCCAAGGCAGGCAACATCTCTTCAACAGCAACAGCTGGGCTGCCTATTTATATCCAGCAATCACTAAGGTGTGTGCTACTCGAAGAGCATCCCAGGGAAGAAACTGTTCCTCAGAGATTTACCCTGGGCAAGGTACAATCACAGGCTCCCTAACAAACATGTCAGAACTCATTAAGAAGGAGGCTCATAAATATCAACAGATTATCCCAGCCATAAAGTAACAATACTAAAAGCAAATTATTTCTATGGGCTTTGAATGAGGTATTAATGGTGTGTATCCAGATCCCTAGGAGGTGTAAACCAGTGTAGCTCCATCGACTTCAACACAGAAAGACACTGATCTGCTTGAAAAAATCTCCCTTCGGGGAGCCATTTCTGAGTTGAGAGATTTGTATCCAGCTCTTTGTTTTTATTCTTTCACATTYCTCTGTACATTCATCAAATTTTACACACATCCAAATTAAACCCTYTGAGAATGAGTTCCATGCAGAAATAATTTAAAAGCTCAGAAATGTCAATTAAAATAAGGTAAAGCATTCATAAATTGAAAACAAAACTACCATTATAGGCCAATAAATTAGACTACGTAGAATTAAACCACCAAGGATTTGAGATTAAAAAAAAAAAAAAA
>NW_026623749.1:41985-51267 GCF_030028575.1 Malurus melanocephalus | reverse complement strand
AAAAACCAAAAGCAAACAAGTAGTTCAATGAAACTGTAGAACTGAAACTAATGAAACCTGTCCTCTGATTTGTGCTCTCTGGTAAGATGTATTCTGATTCAAGAAATGTGTAAATTCAGACTGAAACTTTTCSTGAAGTATGATCACTCATCCATCTTCTCTAAGGATTTGCTGATATAGCTAATAACAGGTGATAGTTGGCATTTTGTTCACCTGAGACAATTTTATCACCTGTATTTCAAGCACCTGGTTTCATTAATGTGTAGGTCTTAGCTTTCCCTGGAAACTCTCTATTTCTACCAGTCAAGAGGGATCCTCAGATATGTATAAAAACAGAATAGTTCTCAGTGTTTTTTCACAGGAAATGATCCATGTGATTCCAAATATATAGGAATCTGAGTAAGCAAAAATACTAAGGACTAGCATCTTCTTTGTACTCTTAGAGAAGTTATACCTTATTTACATTTATCTTTGCATATCTGATTATCAAAAAGGATGTTATTTAAACGTGGATCACAGAATGATCTTATGGCAGGGACACCTTCCACTAGACCAGGTTGCACAAAACCCCATCCAACCTGGCCTTATAACTTCCAGGGATGRGACATTCACARCATCTCTGGGCAACCTGTRCCAATGCCTCACCAGCCTCACARCAAAGACTTTCTTTCACATATCTAAMTAAAATTCCCCTGTTTCTGTTTGAACCCATCACTTCTTGTCTTATCACTACAGTTTCTGATGAATAATATTTTACTAGTCATATGCAAAGCCCCCACAGGTCACTAGAGCTTGAAGTCTGATGTAYGCAACAGGATTTTGATCAAAAAGTATAAAAATAGCATTCAACTATTATATACTGGTATCACTTTTGCTATTAAATTTCTAAAATGCTCATGCATTTATAGTAYATGACAGCTGGATGAACTTGTAAGTATATGGAAGACATTAATTATTCATTTCTAATTAATTATGCTGAATATTTTGCTTCTTGCACTGCTGCTCATTATATAAACTAACTATCATCCTGCAGTTACTCAAGTGATGCAAAATCCCAGATGAAGATGGTTARTGCATGTCACTAATAAGAGAGGCACAACCCAGTTGAAAGGAAGAGTGCTTTGATAGGTGTGCTGTGTTGGCTGGTAATAAGTCTCTGATGAATCTGCACTATTGATTGCTTTTGGGAAAGTACCTTCGTGAGCTTTGAATACTTAAATGGTATTCATGATCCTCATTGACAAAAATATAACAGCTTTAAAAATAGCTTCCCATTTTTTTTAATAAAGTACAGGAAGTATTACACCAGCCTGGTAGTTGCTGTGAATATGCATTTATTCATATAGTCCAGCAACTCTCTAAGTCTATTACTATCCTAGAAATTATTGACAATGCTACTGTAGTTATTAATAAATATTCATTACTCCTATGGTAATGTGTATATTTAAAAGTGGTTCTATCATAAAATAAAATATTCCCAAGTTAATACAACTCTGTTCCAAAGTGAGAAAATGGAGATAAGAGAATGTGGACGTGTTACATAGTTTAAACTACTAAACTCCTCTGTATATCAACTGAAAGATTTAAGCACACTTCAAGCTACCTTCAATACCTAATTCAAGATTCGAATTGCAAGTTAGAAGAGGATTGCCAAAGTGAAGAACASTGGAGATTTGCCAGTGTAGTAGCACACCAGTCCTTCAGTAAAGACTACACATGTAATGGCAAAAAAGTCCCCCTATCTAGGAAATATCATACAATTGACAAAAAAAAAAAAAATGGTTCTTACATTTCTTTCATACATTTATTAAGCAAAAGGACAGCTGTCTGATATTTCACAATCAAAAGGAGACGAGAACAGGTTGTGGTTGATTGCTTTCCCTATTTTATGAAATGTCCTTAGAAGGCTGTTGTGGARTCCCTGAGAGCCCTACCAAGCAGACATCTCTGACTCCAGCACTGTGAAGTGCCTAGCTGCAAAGGAGTTGGGATTCTAAGATTCAGACCTAAGAAAAAAAGGACCTTTTTCAGTTTTTTTTTGTTTTTTTTTTTCCATTCATCCTTCCATGTCAGTTCCCAACAGTACAATATGAATAGAAATACAGGAAGATAAATGTAAATCAAGAGTGAGAATTTAAGTACGAATAAAGTAAGCCTCTCTCTAGCCTCCTCTTCAATTCMCCTGAAAATAAAGCAAACCAAGAAAAAACCTCTTTGATTTCCATAGCATTTGAAAAATTTTAATGTTTTYTACAACTCAATGAATTTTGGCTTCTCAAGTGCTTTATTATCTCAGTAGATCATGAATTTGCTTAGCATGGTTTTGCTAACTCATCCTTGGATATTGTCTTTTCTTCTGAAATTTCTTCTGAAACTTATCTCACAATCAACACTTCCAAATAAACAAGGTTGTAGAGCATTGTTATTCTATAATATGACCCTTTACCTCCAAGAAAAAAAAGTTATTGTTCTCCCCCAAAGATGCATTTTTTTTTTTTACATGCTCATTTATTTCATAGGCATCTAAATACCTTATTTKATTAACCTCATGGATGTTGTCAGTCTCAAACTCATTTTGTGTTGACCTTCTCAAAACTGAACATAAAAAAAGGATTATAAAAACACTGTTGCAACTCACAATGGCATTCCCCACCCAACTCCTCTACCAAATATCCCCTTGGGGTCTCCAAGACACCATTCACTAGGGTTATTCATCCCAAATGCCCCCACAATACCTCACCCAAATTTCCCTGCTGTCCAATCATCTAACTRAATATTTTTATTCAGGACACAAACCTGTTTTTAAAAATTTAATACTTCATCTTCTCTTTTATAACTAAGGCAATGATTATAGGGGTTTTTTTTTGTTTGTTTTTTTGTTTTTTTGGGTTTTTTTTTAAGAAAGTAAATATACTATGACATTTTTGGTTATATTTATGAGCAAAGATTTTCATTTTGTCATTTACAAAGGCAAGAGCTAATATCTATCAATAATTCGCACTTTGTTAAAAGAAGTAATTTAATCTTACAGTCTTTAGCTGCTGTCAGGGAGAGCTGTATCTCAAGTCTAAATCAGTACAGGGACTGTTAACATGGTTAGTTTACATAATGAGCTGCTATAGAGGATGCAAAAATCATCAGCATAATTACTTACAAATGAATAATTAATAGCTTGTATGCAAGTTAAGAGGTTCATCAGAGTGACACAAATTCATGAACATTTATGAGCGATTAATAACCAGAAAGTCATTGATASMWRGGCCACATAGTGTAKACAGTATYTTCAAATGGGARAAAATCACTTTTCCAAGCCATGAGKTTGCCAACGGTCTGGATCAGAGTGGTAGAAGGCTAAGCTTCAGGGATAAAGTTCCTACTGTGTGGGAATGGAGGATTCTGGTGCTTGCACATTAATAGTTCATTTGTAAGGACTCAGCAGTGACACAAACCTTCAAAGAGCAAAATTGACATTAATGATTGACGTGCTTTAGAGARTGAAGCAGAAATGGAGGAGAGAGAAGAAGCAGGCAGAGGAAGAACAGCAAAACCTGGCTTTCATAGAATCCATACTCAAAAACTGAGAAGTTCTGAACCACAACACAGTACATATCCTCTCTAATAGGTATAGGTAATAAARGACTTTATTGGGTTTTCATTTCTACCCAAAGGTGTCTCATCACAGTAAGGCAAAGAGCTCCTGCAGTGCTGTGTGAGGTTTGCTATGAATGTTCTGGTTTCCTACATCTTCCTAATGTCCTACTAAATGAAGTCGTGCTGACTGTAATAAAAATCTTTAAAATAATTAGATATTTAATGACAATATATTATGTAAGGCAATGTCAGCAGTTTGGCATTAACAATAATGTAGATGCTAYCTACAAAACTCTACTATGGCAGCTATTGGATAATATTCATGCTAAGCTGAATYCAATATTATTAAATGCAGTAATGAGGTGAGCCTTTATTACATTTTAAGTSCAACTTTCTAGGGATACAAAATTCCCATTATTTTAAAATCATTTTTAATAACAAAACCACCAGCCAGCCACTGGGTAGGAAAGTTTTTTTAGGAAATTTTAATGACTTGTATTTTCTCAGGGTTGGTGAATCATAGAAGAATAACACACAAACTGCTGGGGTGGGTGTGTGTCTGTGTATGAGACAGCCAAGGAATCAACTGCTTCTGGAAAAGAGGTGACGAAGGAATACCCTAATCTGTATCTTACTGAGGTAAAACTTAACTATGAGTTAAGTAAAGGAAGTGAGGATAGAGATGAAATATTCCCAAGTTAAAAGGATAAAGGAGCCTTTGTTTGTGTCATGTCCATGGTTGGATACTTTCTAAGTAGCTTGAGTTTCATCATTGAAAAATATCATTTATCAATTAAAACCAGGCATTTGTCCTTTACTGCAAATAGACATCTTCTCTCTTAAGTCTCTCTTCTTCAGCTTTCTCCCCATGACCACTTTCCCATTTTTCTCTATTCAAACCACACCAAACATTTTTCAGTGAAATGCCTCAGAAGGGATTTTCTAACTTTGGAAGTGCTAGCAAAAGAGGGGAACTTTTAGAAAAAATGTGAGGGTAAGATTAGGCAACAATAAAGAAAGAAGTTCTCATAGGCTATGACCACTTCACAAGGACACACACTTAAATTACCAGGCAAAGGTTCCTCCCCGGCCTAAAGAAAATGAATTAGGATTAAAAAAATCATTTTCTATATTAGAGTCAGAGTTCCAGATGAATTGCCTAAAAAATTCTTTTTCTTCTCTTAACAGAGAAGCAACTGGTTGTTTTTGTTCAACAGATACTGGAATGTTGCTATTCGATTATTCCTGGGTTTACCCTTGGGGCTACGTTATTACACATTAGGTAGCTTTAAATTAAGCAAATAAAGTTTCCATAAATATTATGGTGTAAAATAAATATAYTTAAAATAAAATCAATTAACTAGATATGCAYAAACATTTCTCTCTCCCTTCTTTTCTTTTTGTATCCTTTTCCCCTCAGAAAAGAAATCAATCCAACAATCCTTTAGCAAGGAAATATTAATTGGGGTAATTTTTTGCTGTATATAGGTAATTGTTTACAACTAAATCAAAAGCTGGAGTTTTGGAATTGTTAATTTTTCTTTGTTATTATTTTTAACAGAATTTTTGATATTTATAATTGCTGATTTACACTCATGTAATTTGATATGTTCTTATGGTTTCCTTATGCTGTACAGATTCCCTTTTATAAAAGCTTTGTTTTCCATATTGGATATATATCAACTTAAAAAGTTATTTCCAACCTCAAAAGGTGAAATATGGCAGAAAATATAATAAGCATATTAAAATAAAACCACAAATAAACATTTCTTTGATTATTATTGAATAATTAAAGAGTTTATAATGGATATTTCCTCATTCTGAAGAAATGAGGAAAAGGTGACTAATATCATAATTGCAAAGCAGTAAATTTAGCAATGCAATATGTAAACTTAATTCTTAATTTGATCTTCCTTTGCGATTTTCAGCAGTGAAGCTCCCATCTCCTGGCTGAAGAAATGCCCTCTGTACAGATAGCATTAAACGAAAGGCAAGCTCTCTGTGTATTATTTGGGCATAAAGCTGGTTCTAGTAGACTTTTTGCAAGCTCAAGTTTGAGRGTTGTGAGGAAAATTGAATGTCTGAATTAAGGTCAAAGCTAATAGAATTCCAGGCAAGGCCAAATCACTGATTTAAATTACACTAAAAGCTATATTGTTCCCTAAACAGAACCTTTATCCTTCCTCTTTGCTGTCAACTCTGTTGCTGTGTACATTTAAAAATCCACCAAGAAACATAAACATTGTGTCTCAGTCATGTCTTTTTTTCCACGTGATTTTGTTTTCTTTTTTAGGTAAAGATTTCACTCAACAAAATGTTCCTCCCTTTGGAACTAAATTTTAGAAAGTGATGAGCCTGGGAATTAAAAGGATAGMAGTCTTAGACTTTGCTTCCCAGACTGAAGTCTCATAAAGTTTATGTGCAAAAACTATTATTTGAGTGCAAGAAAAAGTACATAAAGCTTTTGTAAAGCTTTCATGGTTTTAAGCTATGCCGGGTATTAATTTAGCAATGCATTTAGGCAAAATGTGACATTTCTTCATGACTCTATTTACAAGGATAACAAGAAAAACACTCTAATTCCAATTTTTAACTGTTCTATTAAGGTTTTCTGGTTGCACTTTATCTAATTGCTCTTGAAATTCGTGAATGACTTAGTAAAAATACAATCAAAATCAAAGATCATAGCTAAAAGGTACACATTACATGCATATCATTCATCAAATTCTTGTACACAACCTGTTCAGATTTTTTTTTTTTCAATTTATTCTTTTTTTAAAGATACATTGTTTTTATTTTCAGCAGTATTAGCATTTCTATAGGCTTTATTACAGTGAGACAATTTCTTAATCTTGGAAAACCACCAAAGCAACAACTGCCACTAAGTGCTATTAAGTGCCAGTAGTATTTATAGGTCTAGAACAGTCATTTTTCCCAAGCTGAACTGAAACAAACTCCAGTCAATAAAAGAAAAATAATTCATTCAGTATAAACATTGCCAGAATGTGAGATATAGTGATAATTCTTTTCAACAGTTCTCTAAATCACTTTTATAAAATTATCAAGTTTGTCAAATAAGTGGAAAAGGTTTTATTATTCATACATGTGTGTGTAACTCCACAAACTGAGAAGAACTCATTGTGATAGATACCAGCKCACAGGAAGAATCAAATAAAAAACTGATGATGTAGGAAACTAAAAGCTGTTGAGATCTAAGGATCCTTTTAAAAGATTGCAATAACTTTATGATTTTGCTTTTCAAGATATTAAAATAATAACTAAATACAAACATTCTTTACATAAAGGTGAATACTTTTTTTTTTATTTTTTTTATTTTAACCAAGAGATAGAAAAGAAGGTAAAATGGTTCAATGTTTTTCCACAGAAAAAAGTAGAATGCTAGTTAGCAAAAGAGTAGACATCTGTGACTTTAGAACTATTTTTCAAGTGACTACTTTATTAACCTAAAATATCTTGTAGTTTGTGCGTAGCTTCCAAAAGGTAATTAGCACAGCAGCTGACCTGATCCGTGCCAAGGCAAAGGTCACCTTTCCTGGATAGACTACATCTCTGAAATCCCAGCCAGTTGATTCAAAGATAACACAGGTTGCTCTGGTTGTTCTGTGGCAGTCATTCTTTAAAATGGTTTGAAAACATAGGTCATGAATACCCTCTGCCTCAAACAAATTGGGTTGGGGGGAGTGTCTGCACAGCTAYATGGCAGGAAAGGCAAACATGTTCTTTGCTTTGGTTTCTAGCTCTTATTACATTAGATTTATGTGTCCTTCAGAAYCCACTATCTCCTTTCCTAGAAAGTACTTGTGCAGAATAATCAAATTGCCTCTAAATCTTTTCAGACCAAGTTCTCTAAAGCTCTCACATTAAGACATGTCTACTACCCACTGAATAATGCATAGATCTTTCCTGAAACTTACTCCAACATTTTAACAGCCTTTAAAAATTTATCTGGCAGGAGTGAGTCCAACGTGTTTGACTCATTAACATTGTTAGTAATGCCACTAACAGCATGTAATTACAACTAATGTAATTAGTGAAGGAGAAAGATACTGACAAAAAGCCATATCTGCTCAGTACCACACCAATGGATGGAGCACCTCAGGATGGTTCCAGCCCTTTCTGCAAGGTATCACCTCTGGAGCCCAGGGTAAGGTGCACAATCATTCAGAGCTGCACTGCCTTCACTTACCTATTGGCTCTGTCAGGGCTGCCAAATGACACAGGTATATAAAATTGWCAATTCCAATTCTTACCATTTCACCAACTTGGCATCACAATTGATTTTATTGTAATGCGATTAACATGTAATTTTATATTTGTTCCACCATCAATTATGAAAATATTGAGTCTAACACATTCTGGTGTAGATTGCTGCTGCACCCCTCACCCTAGTTATTTGTTATTATTTATTTCTTTCATTAAAACACTTCCTCCATCTCTAAGTAGTCAAATTCAATCTTTTTAAAAAGTGTTTTACTTACATTTCATTGGATTTTTTATTCATCCTCCTTTTACCTATTCAACTGGCAATACAATAGTTCCCCTAAGTTACTTTATCCAGATTTAGAAACGTAAAAAATGCAGAAAATTCATCTCATTGTGACCCATTTTCTAWTTAATTAAAAACATTTCTGAAAATAATTATACTGTTTTATTTAACTGTTAGTAACCATTATTTTAACTGAATGCTTACCATTATTTTGCCTTGGATGAGAGCAATACGACCAATTTAATAAAACTGTGGACATTTGATGTACGTTTACTTGCATGTCTTCTATTAAAGAACTCCTTCTTTCTACTCACAATTTTCTGTCTTCTCTGCTTATAAATTCATGTAGAATTAGCACATCAAATTAACAGATAAACATACAAGTGCATACAGATAGATGATAAAGATGATATATAGACAGATATAGATGATAAAGATATAGATATTGATATGGATATAGATATAGATATAGATATAGATATAGATATAGATGGTATAGATATAGATTATATAGATAGATATAGATATAGATGCTATAGATGATATAAATATAGATATAGATAGATATAGATAGATATAGATATAGATGATATAGATAGATATAGATGGCATGTATCATTATGAATAGAGACCCCTTTTTCTACAGTACTGTTGTCAGATGTGATTTTTATTCTCCAGGTTGTAGAGTTTACACTCATTTTATGAATCATACTGTGCTCCATATAAAAGCTTTTGCTATTAGGAAGTTTTGTACTGCCTTTGGAAACACTAGTTAATTTCTTCTGATGCCTCCATGCATTATATAAAATAGAGCTTTCATTAAAACACAGTTGTGCTCAATGCATTTCAGAAGTTTTTCGAAGATAACTCAGGTATTCCTCTTGCTTGACTCAGTACTTTTTAACAAACCTACACCTGTASTCTCTCTTTGATTTCTCTATCCCCCTACAGGTACCTGAGATTATGTGACTCTTAATTRTCCAAACCTCTCATCTAGTAATTGTGATAACTCTTCTCTTTTAGCCAGATACTTTATGCAGTAACCATCAGAAAATGAAAGAGATAATTTATTTAGTTTTGTTATTTATTCAGTAACAGCTGGATACATTTGAGCCTTTGATTTCTGAAAAACAGATGACATTTTTCTCTGGAGGCAATATAGTGCAATAGTAAATTATTGTGTG